>NW_010121141.1:34776-39847 GCF_000699245.1 Pterocles gutturalis
GGAAAGAGCTAATATACACTGAAAATCAAACAAAATGCTTTATGAAGCAACTATTACAGCTCTGGAGCAAAGTAATAAAACCTCAACACAAGTACAAATGATAAAGCACTTCTCTGTAATTCATAATTATTCCTGTAATCTGCATTATCATAAAAACATGAACAACTGGGTGGCACTGCAGGTAGAAAAAAGTGATCTGCTGTTCAATTACAAGTCAATTATTTGGATCACATTTTCAGTGCAGAATATTCAAAGCAACTCTCATTATATGCACAATTGGAAATATTTTTAAAACTCTGTTTTGTTTTTAGTTTTTTTCTTTCAGTTAAAAGTTTCTGACATGATAACAGAAATAGATCTAATTACTCCACTGGTTAAAGACAGAACATCTGGGATTGGACTGACTAAATTTAAGCCATTTGAGCAGGCTGTGAAATGACAAACAGCTGCAAAGGGACAGGATATTTTTATCACAATTTAGACTACTGTTGGCATGTAACACATGCAAATTCAGGTACAGTTATTCAGTGTGCTAATTTCCATGTTCTGTTTTGGCATATTATACAGTTAGAGCAACAGAGATATACAGATATATTCCATTTGTAAGTGTATATATATGTGTGTGCATACACACATATAAAGTGTGAAACATTCCAACATTTAGGAAGATTAGTCAAAACCAGGAATACAATATGCATCATCTGGACCAAAAAGGTCAATTGTCTTCATTCCTAGAATCAGGTGGAAACACGGGGGGTAAATATCACCTCTAAACCTGTTTTCTCACAGACCAGGAGGTCTTGATGTTCTGTTTCCTTTCAAGATACATTCTGCAAGTTCAGAGATAGGGAAAATGAAATATGACTTTCTAGTAAAGAGTTCATATTAAAGAAGTGTGCTGTGTAACAATCTGAAGTATTACTATACTAAGGAAAAGATTTTTAATGCTAGTAAAGAATTTCTTGTCCCAAATTTAAGGTGGGGAAAATAAAACTAATTCTCAGGCAGGACTATTTTTGAAATATTTCTATGCACAGATGCTGCTTTCTACATTCAAATGCAAAAAGCCTACAGCAGGCAGCTAAATATAAAATAAGTAAAAGGTAGAGAAGAATTTAAAATTAAGACTTTGATCTAATTCCGTATTCAGGAGCCAAAACCAGACTTATTAACTGCAACTACAAGATCTATCTTGCATGAAAATGAACCATTCTTGGTAACAGGCAAAGTGGAAAAGTTCACATAGGACAAGTAAACCTTTCTGGTCTACTGAAAAGTACACTAAGAATAGCCAGGTTTAGTGGAAATATTTCTAATTAATTGAAAAAATATTAAGACAATTCTCTGCCATACACATGCTTCCAAGACAAAACACACCAGGCAGATTCCCATTCATATATCAAAAATATCAAACACTCATATGAAATTATGAAAAGCACTGTAGGTTAAATTAATTTCCACATACATAAAAACTCAGTACGTATCTGAGCTTTCATTCATTTGATCTAAGGCTCTTTAATTTGCTCTTCAAAAATAATCCAAGGAAGTCCCAATAAATTGCAAGAAATATCCTATCAGATTTGAAAGATTATAGGGGAACAGCTAGAAAATTACGAAAGGGAAAGCGTAAAGAACATATTAGCCCAAGTAGGTATGAATTCTGCTCTTTAAGAATCTGCCATTTAAAGTATTTACTCAGAAGCAGCACTTAACAGAGAGATCAGATTTCTAGCACTGGACAACAGATACATCTGTGGCAAATATTAGAGCTCAGCTGGTTCTCCATAAGACACTAATGCCTAAGGAAAACATTTCCCACAAACAGACGGGAAACCACATCAGACATCAAATATCTTATAAGTGACATGCGGGTTCGTTGTGTGGGAACAGTGCTAAAGTTATTACTCCGTCTTGCACCTGCATTTAATTAAACTTGGAGACGAAACTAAAGGGAATGGTAACATTTATGTCAAACACTGGTCCATCCACACTTTAAGTGTTCAACTTAGTTGACAAACAGAAATGGACTTTGATTCTAGGTCACAAAAAATTACATCCAATAGATTCATAAGGATACTGCAAACAATCCGTACAACTCTCCAGATTTAATACCTATTCCTCTATTGTCTCCTTGATGTCACTTTAAAACTTAATTTCACAGAAAAACACATTCCCCCAAAACTGACATCTTTGTCACCTACTGGAACCACAAGATAAACATATGTTGTGATATAAAGAATAACTTTGAAAACACCAAGTGCACACAGCAAGTGATACTCCGGCAGAACATTTCAAGTGTTCCATGGAAAGAAAGTATCAAGTGACTGCTCGTAAACCATGACCTAGCCTTCACATGTTCTTCATATTGAAAATGTTCTGAAAAACAAACCAGGCAAGCCAATTCAGCAGGGAGTTCCTTCTACTGTTCAAAATCAGACTTCGAGTTCATTTCTTCAGCCTGCTGCCTCTTCTGTAATGTATCTTATAGGGATTGCTGTGGTATATGAAGAAGTATTCTGGAAATTTTTGCAGATAACTAGCTTAAATTCCCAAAATATGGGGCTTTTCTTGGTTTTGGGGTGTGGGGTTTGTTTTTGTTTTTTAAACTAACTCCTGCCTCTGGGAATTTTGACATTCACAATTTGTAAGTTATACACAAAAAAGTACTTCTTGAATGCATGCTTTTGAGAAGGTAGATCGCAAATGTATTAACAGGGATACTACAGCCCAGCAAAACCTAAGCGTAACCTACATTTCAGAAAAGCCTTTTCTTAAAATGACAACAATACAAGAATATTAACAAGAGGTTATAGGCGTACAGTAGGAACAACAAACTATAAATTGTGAATGAATCCTGACAGAAGTTTAAAGTATGACTACAGAGAGAAATTCTCATATTTGTCTATGCATCCATTTCCACAACCCTTAGAGCAGCTGTCACACAGAAGTAAATTCTAGTGAACAAACTAAAACACTTCACCAGCTGCAATATTTAGTCTTACATCATCCTTGAAATTTGGTGAGGCAAATAATAACACCCTGTTCACAAAAATGCACTCCGAATGAAACCATGCAGGGGAGATATTTGCAGAACACTGCAAAAATGTGTGGGACTTCCAAGAACCCCCCCCACTCAGAACTGCTGGTGGAGATCACTGGTGACATGAGAAGACGGCAGTCTCTGCCAGGGAAGGTTATTAGATTCCTTTGTAATCAGAAGTAATGCTGGCCAGAAAGTATTAGCAAATGGGTCGTCAAAGGTTGTCTTTGGAGGAACTTAGCATTTTAGCTACATAAAGCCAAAGCTAGCCAAGACAGTATTTTCAGGCTGTTATCTTTTACTCCAGAAGTGCACCTCCTCTTCTACAATTAGACTGCTGCTGCAAGTATTGGAGCAAATGAATTACTTTTTTGTTTGTTTCATTTATATTGATAAAAACCTATCATTTACTTAAACACATTTACATTCAAATAACACTTCAACAATCATTCTTCCCTTCTGTGTGTTCTGCAGAAAAAAATCTGGACTTATTCTCTCCCAGTTTGTTATAGATCAGTTAGCTTTAGGTGACATGAAAACAGACTACTTCATCTGTCACTACTTCACAGTCTGAAATTTAGCACTGTCACTTTGAAGCTTCTTTTGATCTTTTCTAATGATAGGACTAGAAAATAGAACTGTTAAGCACTTCACCTGTCAAAAAAAAAGAGGCTAGACTTGTATTTCATTTCAATGTAGTCTGGCTGGTACCTTTAATATAATACATCTGTAAATCTCCAAGAAATTCAGGTCAGGCTAGAAGAAGCACTAGAAGTTAGCATCCAATACAAGTAATGCTACAAAGTCACATTTAGAGAAACAATCAACTCTTGCTACATTGGTGGTGTGCTCTAGCTGTAGCTGTGACTATTATGGTAAGAGAAGTGGCAACATCTTATGGTACATTCACCAAGGTATCCTGCCACAAAAGCCACGTGGTTATCGGAGAGACACAAGCTCTCCTACAGTGAAAACAGGCAACATGGCTCCAGAGGAAGGACTTGTATTCTTTTGTCTTTTGACTAGCATTAGAACAAAAAAATTAAGTACTAAATCCAGAAGCTTTATTACCAATGGCAAAGCAGCCCGGGCAGTTTCCTCAGCTGGAGCAGTACAGTGTCAATCAGAGTCATGGCTGTGTCCTACAAAAACTGTCTGTAAAACACAGCATTCCTTTCCTCCCCAAAATCTGTTTGTAGTGCTGCCATTTAAACCAGTTACTAATCAGAATGTAGAGGCCAGACTATTAATTTTGGAAATCACTCAACTATCACTATCCCTATCTTATTTGTTTGGGTTTTTTGTTTGTTTTGGTGTTTTGGGTTTGGTTTTTTTTGTTGTTGTTTTTTGTTTTTTGTTTTTTTTTTTTATTTGTACAGCCATATCACTTAAGCCTGACTTAGATTTAATCTTACCCAGTGAGCACACTGAAGGTAGCAGAAGAAAAATCCAGCTGTCAAGACAATATAGAAGTCCATAATCAGAAATGACCCCATCAATGCCATCATCATATACATTTAAAAAGAACACACACTTGCTGTTACAGTGTGCTCTCAAAACAGAATCTCCATTAAAGGTAACATACACCAAAAAGAGAGTTTCTCTCCAAATATGAGGTTTACCTTAGATCACAAGGCTAGAAGATGCACAGTCCTACATTAAAGACATACTTGTGAAGCTCATCCAGAAAGTGATCTTGCCACATTTCCTGCCTTTCCAGAGCAAGATTTTTCAAAGCAGTGAACTACTTATAAATCCTGAATGCCAAAATAAAAATAATACGAACATTAGATAAACTGTAAATAACAGCCTGTCCAAATGGCAAGACAAAAAAAAGAAGGATCAAGAACCCTTTTGGCAGAACTGCTAAACCTCCTTACAGAGCCAAGAAAAGATGGGATTCACTTTATTTCCTATTACTAAATGCTTCACTCACCATCAGTTTGGTTTGGAACAGCAAGAATTAATTCAGCTTGCATAATCATCAGCAGATGATGAAAATTTCTATCATAGAATCATAGAATGGTTTGG
>NW_010121142.1:0-444 GCF_000699245.1 Pterocles gutturalis
GGAGGCATCCCTGGGGACATCCCTGGGAGCATCCCTGGGAACATCCCTGGGGAGATCTGTTGGGAGATCCCTGGGAGCGTCCTTGGGGACATCCCTGGGGGGCATCCCTGAGGACATCCCTGGGAGCGTCCCTGGGGACATCCCTGGGGGGCATCCTTGGGGAGCATCCCTGGGAGCATCCCTGGGGAGATCCCTGAGAGCATCCCTGGGCTGCTGGGACCTTCCTAGCTGCTCTGGGAAGCCCTGGGAATAGCCAGGGAAGAGCCCAGCCCAATAAACCTCCCCCTCACCTTTCCCAGCTCATTAAGGGGCTTTAATCATCCTGCTGCTCTCCCTCACGAGCTCCGTGGGTGCTGAGCGGGGGCGTGGGGCTGGGGTTCACCCCGCAATGCCGGTGCATGAGGAGACCCCTCCTCAGCGTGTGCTTGGCCTCCCGTTCCCCCC
>NW_010121143.1:0-255 GCF_000699245.1 Pterocles gutturalis
GCGCTCACCAGCCCTCGGTCCAGCTCGGCTTGGCCCTTGCCGGCGCCCGCAGGAACTCTGGTGTACTCGGCATAGCGCAGGCCCTCAGAGGAGGCCGCGGCTCCTTCCATGATGGGGGTGGGGGGGAAGAGACGTGCTACAGGTCCTCCAGAGGGACAAACCAATCGGAAGGACGGACTCTGAAGCTCCGCCCCTCGCCAGCGTCAGCCCCGCCCCTCCGCCTCCTTCGGGCGTCCTGGCCTCGGGGTGACGGGG
>NW_010121143.1:310-6032 GCF_000699245.1 Pterocles gutturalis
ACCCTACCCACCCACCGGCGTAACGCTGGGTCGGAGAACGGGGAGTGGTGTTTCCTTCATCTGTCTCCCTGGCTGGTGTGAGGAGCTGGCAGGCTGGAGGTGGTTGCGGGTCCCGAATCCCAAGGCCAACAAGAAAGGAGGGGCCGGGGGGGGAGCGGGGGAAGATGAAGGGATGGGAGATAATTTATGCATTAAAAAATAGGATAAGAAGAAGGCGAGAAAGCCCTTGGGAGAAGGAAAGGCCACACATAAATGATTCAGGTCCATCTTCAGAAGGAATATAGGATTTTAGGAGGGGAAAACATATGTAAAGGAGATGATAAAGAAAAATTGATCTGTGAAAAAAAAAGACAAGCAAAAACACTAAAATGAGTTTAAATATTGATATTTTTGCACTTAAGTTGATGTCTGTATAACTTTCAGTATATTTATATTTTGATTTCCTGAAAATCTGACACTTAGGATCATAGTTCACTGTTCAAAAATCTTCAAGCGATACCTCATATGCAGAAGTTGGCAATCACCACTGGTCCTGTGTCACAAAATGTACAATGCCCAATCTTTTTTCAGCACAGCAGTGTAACAGCTCTTCTTTGTCCCTTACAGTCATTTTCCTTCTACCTGGTAGTAGTGGCAATGAAATTGAATCATCTGCTGGTTGCTAAACGATGTGACTCAGTGAAGAGAATTAGTCATTTTATGTCCCATTCCAAACACTGATTGTTCTTCTGAGGTATTGTCAAGAGCACATACCGTGGTTTTGTATATCTGATTGATACTCATCAAACCTATAATGCTGAAAAGCAACTGCTTTAATTAATCTCTTAAGTGTCTTTTTAAAGTACACCTGCTATTATCCAAGAAGGTGAGCTGACCATATGTAGCATTTCATTAATCTTAGATAGATGTGTAAATTTAACTTTCTATGGCACGTAAGTAATTGGAAGGTGTCTGATGATCTGTTTGGGAAGAAATACATTCCTTTTCTTCATATAACATAACATACAATCATATATAAATAATTTTTAAATCTTCAGTGGAACTGTATTTCTTGTAAGCTTAAAAACGATTTTAAAATCAATAAAAATGTTCCCAACTAATCATTTTTTCTTCATTGATTTGCATAGAAGTAATGCAGAAGAGCATGTTACTTTTTTTTTTTTTTGATTAGCAAACTCAGTTTAAAAATAATAAATTGAAAGCATTGGAATTTAGGTTTTATTCGTAAATTTTCCTCTTCTGCATTTTATTGCAACTTGTTTAAAAAAATTTAGGTCTCTCATGGTGACATAATGCTCTCTGTTAAAAGATAATCACACAGAAGAGAAGGAACACTGTATTTGGGGGAGAAAATTGAAATGGTAGGAAATAAAAAGAAGCCATACAAATAAGACTAGGAGAAAGTAAGAGGAAAATCTATGAAGTGAAATACTGCAGAAAATAATTTTTTTTTCCAGCTTCTGCACAATTTACTCATATTGAAAATGCCTACTTATAAAAGTAACATTTTTCAGTCTAATGGAATGGTAAAATGAATGAGAGTTACTCATTTTAGCCACCATCTATGTTTGGTGAGGCAACTGTAGGAAGTACACATGGGTCGCTCTAAACAAGAATAGCTGCATTGTTTTGAAAAACTTTAAAGACTCGGTGGACAAAAATCAGCAGAACATCACCAGTGATTAATTTTAACAGTGCTTTGCAATTCTGGACCACCAAAACCCAAAGCAGTTTAGAAGAATTCCTCTAATATCCAAGTATACAAACGTAATTTATAAAATCTACCGAAGTGGTACTACATAAAATCCATCTGAAATACAGAAGGGTGAGGAATCCCAAATGTTTTGCTGGCTTGTGGTCAACTCGTCCACCAGGAAGTATTTGCTTCACCACTTTCCCTGGGATCACAATGAGGCTGAACAACCTGTATTTCCCCAGTTCCTCCTTCTTGTAGGTTCAGATAGCAGTTCTGTATTTTTCCTGAGCCACTTGCCCCTGTTCCCACCTCTTGTACACTTCCTTTTTGCATTTGTGCTTAGTCAACAGCAGCTTGTTCATCCATGCAGGCTTCCCGCCGCTCTTGTTTGACTTTCTGCTGTCAGGATGGGCTTAAACTTTTAGGTAGAGATCCTTAAAAATCAAACAACTCTCCTGGACTCTTCCTTAGTACTATATCCAATGGGATCTTTCCAAGCTGATCCCTGAGAGACCTGAACAGGTCAAAGTCTGCTTTCATTAAGTCCAGGGTTGCAATTCTGCTATTTTGCCCTAATTCTACTGTTATTGCCCTAATCCTACTGCATGGCCACTGCAGACAAGTTCTTCCTCATTTGTATCAGATCCAGAAAAGCATCTCCCCTTGTCAGCTTCTTGATCACCTTTGCAAGGAAGTTATCATCAATGTGCTCAGAAATATGTCATCATGAGGGTAATAAAATTTGTCCTTTAAAGACACTTGGTCTATCCAAATACATCTAGGCAAGCTCTGAGATGGAAAACAGTGCTCTGAATGTCTTCCTCTTATCACCAGCTATGCTACTACTACTACTTTCTGGACAGTGAGACTCGGGAAGCGCATAGATTAAGCAGAGCAAACCAGATAATCAGCACAAGGAAAATAGAAAATACATCATTTGCTAGGAGTGAAAGACTGTGGGTTGTTTCCCTTGGAAGCCAGGAGGAGAGGAATGAAAGCATCTGGGTCTTTGGTTATGGTTCTCTCCTGAAGCTCCTCTCAGCATGGCACAGCTGTGTGCTATGCTATGCACAGGATGGTGCTGGTAGAGACAATCTGTCCACTACTATTTTAATTTAATCCTAAACAGTGGTATGTTCCAGCATATTGTCACTATTAATGTGTAGCAATGTTGTCCATATTTGTTATGCCATTTAAGTTAATTGTCTATATACTTTTCCTGTAAATTACTTCCCTAAACAGTCTGTGCTGCAGCATTCCACGTTGCAGTCAGGATCAGTGCTGGCAAGAATCTCTGTTGGGAATGACGGAGAATCTAGACACAGATACCAGATGAATGCTTATGAAATCGATGACAAGGGGGGCGGGGGAGCTTTTGGATTTACTCTTTATCACTGAGAATTTCCAGCATACCTGTAAGCGTAGCCCGTGACCAGTGTCAGGGACTAAAGTTTCACGCCAAAGATTAAAGTTTCTGAGGTCCAGCAGAGAAGAGAGTATAATTGAGAGTTATCAAGCAAATCATAAGGCGTGTTGTATAAAACTGGTAGAGTCAGTACTTGTGCCTTGCTGAATTGTCATGTGCATACAAATGAACAAAGAATAAATCTTCCCAGCCACTGCACCGGGATTAGAGGTTGGAAGAGTTCATTGCTCCTAAAAGCATTTGTATGTTTCTTTAATCACCACAATATACTATAAAAGCAAAGAGAGGCAGGAGCTGTGGACTTATACTCATTTCTTTAAGTAACGTAACATTAAACAATAAAGAATGTAATGTTCTTTCTAGATACTGTAATAATTGTCTGTATGACACCTTAGGTTGACTAGGTACCACAGGGAAGTATATTACACAAAATCCTAAACTGGAACTAATCATGGCCTTCAGGAATTACAAGATTACAATTATTCCTTGAAGAAGACAGTATATATAGCAAGAGGCTCAGGTATCTTTTGTGAGTAAGAGTGTTAAAATAATTTATGCGCAAGTAAATCTCCTCTGCTTTAAAAACTGTTAAGAAAAAGATATATTCAGGAATTTTACAAATACTAGTTTAATACTGTAAGACTTGTCAAGGACTTTTTCCTTCTGGCTACGATGGTGGAGCAACAGCTGTAAGAGTTCTTTCTTTCTGACTGCATTTGTGTAGTTTACCAGTTAATTTTGCAATTGTCTTTTCGAATAGATTTGTTGCAGGCATTTTTAGTGGTGTAAAACATTCATTGTTAGTCCTGATTGGTTTTATAATATCAGACCTTTAAAATAGCCCTGTTTTATTATTTAGTATTATTTATATAGCAATATAGATATGCATAGCACTCTCCAGGCATAAGAATGCTACTAAAATGTAGCAATAATTTTCAGGCACCACTTCAGGACCTCAATATAGGAACTTCTGGACATCAGGTCAATTATATTTTGAATTTCCACTTCCTTTTACTGAAGTAGTATTAGCTAAAGGAGAGGTGGACCTGCTCTAGTGCTGAAGGATACTGCAGAGGAAGCAAGGGTCAATTTTCTTGTATAGAGTGGAAGATGATAGTTCTTGACAGGTACGGTCAATTTCAGCTTTTTGCAACCAAATACGAAGTGCGTGCAGCATTTTACATCTCCTAAATAAATTACTCAACATAGACACACACACGCACATGTCAAAGCTAATGACGGTCTTTCTGCTGAGCCTGATAAATTCCAGTCCTAAATCTAAACAAGAATAAATCTTGGCCAAAAGTTGACATTTCACCCTCCTTCTGGGGCTACCTTTCTGGGGGGCAGGGAAATTTCTTTGGCATCATGAGCTATAACAATTAGTGCTATCAACCCTGCAAAATGCACTGTCCTCACAGCAGAGCAGTGTTGCTCCTAACAAAACATTTTTTGTGAAGTGCACAAAGCAATACTACAAGATTCATTCATATTAATGTTTTGTGGGTTTGATCTACAGTGAGCTGAGATATTTTGTTTGCCATAAGCATGTTTCAGATCAAGTATTTTAAAAGTTGAGCTGCACATTACTGTGTTGTCCTGTTTAAAGTTTTCCACTCACAACTAATTGTACATCCAGTACTCAGACAGAAAAACCTTAGTAAAGTAAAATGTATCGTTAAAAATTCAATTTTCAATTTGCCATCATGGTATAAAAACACTATATGCAGTGCTGATTATAGATATGCTTCTGGGTATATTTGCTATCCCTTGTCATTGCCCTGAAATACAGGGAGATGTTCCCAATGATCAACTACATATATATGCTCTGTAGTGTATTGAGCTACGTGTCTTACCTACTTAGCCAAAATATCCAGGGAAAAAACTATGTATGTGAACCCTTGAGCATCATACTCAGCTGTAGGACTAAGTACTTTAGCTGTCAGCAAAGGCAAAGGCAGTTCTCCAGCAGGCAAGTCTTTCTGATACCACTTTCTGTCTCCTGGGAAAAATGAAGAGTGGGCTTAGGAAGTCTAGCCTGTCCTGGCTGACTTTCTCAAAAGTCTCCTGCAGTTTGATGCTTTTCTACAGGCTTCAGGCTTCTACTCTTGTTGGATTAAATGAAAATCTTAGCTTTTAATGAAAGGCATCCATGGTTGTGGAAAAAGCTTAAAAGTGCAAAACCTTATAATCCGTAAACCAACAGTGAAATAATGAAAAATGAACAGGTGTTTTCAGGGAAGGAAAGGTAGGGGACATTACATTGTTATAAACACTTTTTTTTTTTTTCACAGAAGAGAGATTTATCCCATCTGATATTCCCAAAGAAAGGACGAGGTGGCTGACCAGGATTCTGATTATGTTTTCTATTGGAAAAGTATCTCTGATATCGCTCGTTCTTGGTATAGTTCATGGTGCTGCTGAGTTGGAAATGAAGGCTCAATACAGAATGATCCTCTACAGAAGTTATTTTGTTTTATTATTGTAACTTTGTGAAAAAAACATGAGGGAGGCAATATGGTGATTCTTAACATTTTACATGTCCACTGAAGGATATTCTTAGAGCAAAAGGAAGATCACAGAATCACAGAATGTTAGAG
>NW_010121144.1:0-637 GCF_000699245.1 Pterocles gutturalis
ACATCCATCGCCCTTCCCCGTCCACCGAAGCCGTCATGATGATAATAATATTTATTTATATATTTAATCAGAAATATGATCTACTTTCCCCAGTTCGATTTGGAAAGTAAATTGTCCTTATTCTCATGCTTTTGGCATAGCAGCAGGGAGAAGGGAAGCGTGAAGAACAGACAGGGTGAAAACATCAAATCCAAGAAGTTACAAGCTATTTGCAAATCACTCGTGATCATGCTGGAGAAGATTCTGTTAAGATTGGAACCAGCTTTAATGCAAGTCCAAAGCTCTGCTGTGATACCATGGTGCACATGCATGCTCCTGACTCCAAGCTGGGACTGGTAAATTTGATGGCAGTCTGTTTTGCCATGCTGTCTTTCAGAAGATTCAAATAATACTTCTTGAGAAGCTGCCATCCATCTTTTGCCTTCTGTGATGTTTTGCATACTGCCCATCCCCCCCATCCCAAACAGCAGCAAAGGTGCTTCCATCAGTGTTGTATGTGCCAGCAACACAATTGAACAAGCAAGTTCCTAAACTCCCTGGAGCAAATACGCCGCTGGAGTTTGGAAAGCCCCAGGCATGGCTGTATCACTGTGACGGCTTATCCCTGCTCAGGAATGACCCTTAGAATCCGGGTTCT
>NW_010121145.1:0-2120 GCF_000699245.1 Pterocles gutturalis
TCAAATTTTTGAAAACAGGCTTAGGTAAAAACACGTTATTTTGGCCCTGTAAATAATTTCAACATAATCTCTGAGGAGATCTAGTGAATTTATTAAGAAAGCGGGCTGTTCAGAGGATTTTTGCTATGGGGATGTACCTTTGAAAATCCATCAAATCTGGTCAAGAGCAAGCATTTGAATGTTCAGGTGCTGCAAACTGCTGCTATTTCCTGAACTGAGATGGAGAAAAAGAATAAGAACAACTGTATTGGGTTAAATGAAAAGCCAACCAGGATCAATATTTTGGATCAGTAGAGCACAGCTCAGGCTGATTGTTTCCTTCCTATGTCCTCTGACAGCTGATATGACAGCCATCCATACCTGCATACAGGAAGACATTGAGAAGGATGGTCTGTGTGGTGCCTTTTTTCTAATCAGTTATATGCTCTGCTCCTTTTTTTCTATCAAGAGTCACTTTCTTCTTTCCTTTTCTCAGCCTAAATGGCAGCTACATAGTAATCTAAAAATAAAACAAGCCATACATACAGGTGCCTCACTTCCTCCTCCAAGCTGTCTCCCTTGGTTTCCTTCCTCTTATCTCCTTTCATGTATAATGCTGTCTCTCTTCTGATGACCTACATTTACATCTCCCTTCTTGTTATATGAACCCTCATCTTCAACTTCCTTTGGCTGCTCTCCCATTGACTGCATGTGAGAATCTCATCTGATGGTAAGAGAGGAAGGACACTGAAGCTATTTGTCTTTTACAAGAGGAAAGAGAACAGATACCAAAAAAGGGGCATTAATTATTATAGTTGACACTCCCTTTCTAATTACCTTAGCACCTACTTGTGGCCAGCAATGTCACCAAGACCATGACAGGGGCATGGGTAGGCAGAGGCATAGGCAAAGACTTTTTCATTGGGATTTACAATCACCTCCTTAGTAGCCAAAGAAAACAAGGGATTTGGCCCATGGCAGCAGCTTTTCATCCCAATCACCAGACCTAGCAGAGAAGCTATTCCTGCAAAAACTACTGAGCCTCTGTTGTAGATCTGCCTGCCACAGTTCCCCCTCTGTCCCCACATTCAGCTGCTGTGACAAGGGTTTTTCTTCCACCTGTCCAAGGAAGCATGAAGACATTTCTTCTTCCTTTACAGTACTGGAATTGCTAATGATGGGTAGACTCAGTCTGTGATATCCCTTAATGTCTCTTCAATAAATCCCTTCATATTTCTCTTTTCTATTCTTCAGCAGATTTCCTGGAGGTTGACAGATGTTTCTGTTATTGGTGAATCTCTAACTCTCCTTGTGTTTCTCAGATTGAGGCATCCTTGCATCAAGAGACAACATTTTCTTTCTGAAGACCTGCCCTGTACTAAATTCGTATAATACACCTCATATGAGATACTCCATGCAGTAAAAGTAAAACCCACAATCCAGATGAGGGTCTACTGGCATTTCTTTTATGCAGATGAATGAGTGGTTGCTTTAGTTTGCTTCCTTGTTGAGTTGACCCGTTTGATTTTCCCTTTTGTCATTTATCTCTGGACAGAATTTAGCCAAATTGCCCTTTATTTTATTTATTTATTCTGGTCTCTCTCAGTGACCAGACTTTGCTCACTTCCTTCCTCAGTTCTCTGTAATCAGATGGGGGACCCCCATTTTTTCCAACTTGTTTATGGAAAAGCAAAATTTCTGGCAAGAACTTTGAAGAATCACACTGATACCATTCTTGTATTTTCAAAGGTAACAATTTGTTTCTGTCCTTCGTTTTTTCTCTTTTAACACAGTGTTGGTCTACAAGAGAATCTGCTCATAAGAGATTAATTTCTGTCTGTCTTTGCTAAGAGACCTTTATAAAGCTTTCTTTAAATCAGCTTCTTACCCTTATGTCATTGAGTCCTCCAGAGGGTTTCAACAGATGGATTACGAAGAGCACCTTCAACAAAAGCTGTGCTTCATAATATCAGTTCTATCAATTCATCTACTAATGCTCCTGTGCTTCAGGTATTCGACCAAAAATGCCAGCTACATGAGTCAGGACTGCTGAAGACCTGCCACTTTTATCTCATTCCAGAGGCTGAATCTTCAATTCTTCTCTACTATGGTTGGCTTAATCCACAGGTTACATAGCACCA
>NW_010121146.1:0-276 GCF_000699245.1 Pterocles gutturalis
GCTGGGGAGGGCGAGGCACGGGAGAAAACCTCCCGTCTCCCCAGGAAGAGCACCGGCGAAAGGTCCGGCGGCTGTGGCACATGGGCGGGCAGGGGACAGGCAGTGAGTGGGGACACAGCTGGAGCCAGAGCTGGCGGGGGAGCAGGGGACCGCGGGGCGAGACGGTCACCTGGGGGTGATGGAGGGACTGGACCCCTGGCTGGATGCAGGCACCCCAGGGTGATGTGGGCACCCAGGGTGACACTGGGCACCCAGGGTGACACTGGCACCGGGTAC
>NW_010121146.1:391-1218 GCF_000699245.1 Pterocles gutturalis
CGGGTACCCAGGTGGGATGCGGGCACCCCAGGGTGATGCTGGCACTGGGCACCCAGCCAGGATGGAGACTCTCAGGATGATATGGGCACCCAGGGGTGATGCAGGGACCAGACCCCCAGGTGGATGCAGGCACCCAGGGGTGATGTGGGCACCCAGGGTGACACTGGCACTGGGTACCCCGCCAGGATGCAGCACCCCAGGTGATGAGGGCACCCAGGGTGGTGCTGGTACTTGGTACCCAGCTGGGATGCAGCTCCTGGGGGTGATGAGGGCACCCAGGGTGATGCAGGGACCAGACCCCCAGGAAGGATGCAGGCACCCCAGGGTGATGAGGGCCCCCAGGGCGATGCTGACACTGGGCACCCAGCCAGGATGAAGACTCCCAGGATGGTGAGGGCACCCAGGGTGATGAGGGCACCCAGGGTGGTGCTGACACTGGGCACCCAGCCAGGATGAAGACTCCCAGGGTGATGAGGGCACCCGGGGTGATGAAGGCACCCAGGGTGACGCCGGCATCAGGCACCCAGCCTGGACACAGGCACCCAGGGGTGATGCAGTGCACAGGCACCCAGCTGCAGGGCGATGTGAGCACCCTGGGGTGATGAGGGCACCCCAGGGCGATGCTCGCACCCCTGGGAAGGGGCTGGGCTGCGATGCTGGAGCGCAGCAGCCCCGGGTCCTTTGCACAAAGCCGTGGGCTGAGATCCGAGCCCGTGGCCACCGCTGTGGCCTCTGGTTGTGCCACCTCCGCCCGCAGGGCTGAAGGGTTTCTCCCCCAGGATGTGGGCATCGCCCCCCGCACCAGCTGGGTCCCTGCCCCCCCCCCG
>NW_010121147.1:0-23405 GCF_000699245.1 Pterocles gutturalis
CGCGGGGCGCCGGGCAGGGCTGCGGGCAGGGGCCGGGGACGGCGGCCCCCGGCTTCATTTCTGGGAGGGCAGGAGGTGCCCCGTCTGCGCTGAGGAACCCTTGGTGATCCTAATGCTGGTTTTGGATAGAAGATACACCCAGCCACCTTTCCCTCACTCTTGATGAATAAAGATAGATAACCTGTTGCTATGTTAAAAAAATGTTTACTCATTAATTTTGTCTACATTAATGACAGAGAAATTGGCAGCATTCACAGGCCTAAGCATAAGATAATTTTGCAGGGCCCAGTAACTCTGCAGAACTGTCCTGGAGATTTATTTTTTGATATCTAGAAACAACTGTCTGTAGAACGATCACTACTTGTTTAGCGCTATTAGAAATCAGATCAGTCCCATCACCAGTGCTGCTAAATAATATCTCACCTAGTGTGCTACACATAAAAGCCAAATTTTAACACTACAGGACAAAATTTATTTGCCGTTAAGCTTAAATACTCAAGGAAACAGCTTAAATAGTGTTGATTATTACTTCAGTAGCATACAATCATTTATTAACCTAATTGAAAGACAGCCAAGTCTTGTATTTAAAATGGGGATGGGGACAGCCTATAGCTGAAAGCTTGGTGTAAAGGACTGGTCATGCAGTTTTGCAGAAACTGCAAATTGACTGTCCAGGCTCCCAGGAGCCTAGTGATGTCTCAAAACATTCGAAGAATACACGGAAGGCCTTACTCCCCTTGCTAACAATGGACTCAGTTGTCAAGGCTCTGATAAGGCAAAGCCTCAAAGCCTGGTGCTGTCTCAAAGCATTCCAGTTGTAGATAAGAAGATAGGGAAGAATACACCGAAGGCCTTACTCCCCTCAATCTTGCTCTTACAACAAAGTAGCAAGCCCTTGCTGAGTAAGGCCCTGCCTCTGTCTATAAAAGGTGAATAAACAAAGAGAAGGGGCCGGTGCCCACCACCTGAGGACTCCTGAGATGCTGACAGACTGATTGAGCAACCCCCCCTTCCCCAAGGTGTCCACGCTCATCTCCAAGGATCCAAAGAGTGGTGAAAACTTTTCTCTCTCTTCTCTCCTTTTCCTTTCTTTTTCTCAAGTATCTCTTGATCTCTCTCTCTCTGGCACATACGGCAACACCTTATAAGTTTTATGCCAGTTCCTTTTGGGGCTGTTTTAGCAGGTTTTCCGCAGGTTGTCTATTTTAGTACTGAAAAGTGATTGCAAGTGTTGTGAATGGTTGCAGGTTAAGTGATTGCAAGTTTTACGAGCGGTTGCAGGTTTCTTAGTATTGCTGGAGATTATGCTGTCGCTATTACATTGCTGTAAGATTTGGTATTGTTGGCAGTTGGTAATGTTGTCTTGAATTGTCTTTACCAAGTAATTTGTATTCTTTTATAATTCTGTTAAGTTTAATGCCAGCTCCTTTGGGGGCTTGTTTAATAGGTTTTCATGTAGATTGCTTATTTTAGTGGTGCTTATTACTAACCCTAGTGATATTGGTAACTATGCTATTCTTACCCCATTGCTATAAGATTTAGTGTTATTAGTGGATGGTAGAATATTCACGGATTGTCTTTACCAAGTAATTTTCCTTTTCCCTTGATTCTGTTGTATACCCCACATTTTCCCTTTTCCCTAAACAATTGTATGCATTAAAGTTATAAGCCAGTATGCAATTCTTTGGTGTCGTCTCACCTTAATTTGCCCCAAGGGAATATATATATATAGAACCTCTGTGAACCCCACTCGTCCCACCCAGGGTGGTTCTATGAGCTGTGTCGTGACACTTGGAAACACTGTAAGACCACAGGCAAGTCACTTAGCCTTCTAGATGTCAATTTCCCAGCAATGCAAAGTCCATAATAGTTGCCATATGCATCTCATAAAGCTATTCAGAAAATCAATTAATCATTTAATAATTGTAGATTACCTGATTATATATCATATAATATCACCATAGGTGATAAAAGAAAGACTAGGGAAAACATGGGCCCTTTCTGGAAGGAAACAATAGACCTGGGTACCCAGGATATGGAGAAGGCTGAGAACTCAATGACTTTTTTGCCTCAGTCTTCACTGGCAAGTGCTCAAGCCACACTGCCCAAGTTGCAGAAGGCCAAGGCAGGGACTGGGGGAATGAAGAACAGCCCACTGTAGGAGAAGATCAGGTTTGAGACCATCTAAGGAACCTGAAAGTGCACAAGTCCATGGGACCTGTAAGTGTTCAAGGCCAGGCTGGATGAGGCTTTGAGCAACCTGGTCTAATGGGAGGTGTCCCTGACCATGGCAGGGGGGTTGGAACTAGATGATCTTTAAGGCTCCTTCCAACCCAAACTATGATTCTATGATTCTATGAATTCCTAAATGTTCCTTAAAGAAAAATTGGACAAGGCTGGAACTAAATTTCGAGATCCTGAAATGCTGAATTGTCCCTTCATTTGTGAAAGAAAACTCTACTTCCCTCTTGCTACAACAACATAAGCTATGTAACTCTTTTACCCTACTATTCTAAGTGCCTATTACTCCACTTCTTCTAGAAGGCACACTGTTTGGAGGAGGTATTAACATCTTAGTTTTAATGTTAACAAAAAATGAGCAATTGGTCTTTTTTTGGGTCTATGCTATAGTATATTGATATGGAAAACCAGACTTTATTCAAATAAATGCAATTCTCCTTAATTTTTAGGAATTATAAGATTTTCCCTCAAAATATTGTAACGCTGTCTCTGCAAACTGACAGTTGTCAGTTCAATTATGTGAGTTGCAAGGGCAGAGAGTTAACTGCAACACATTATCATTAGTGTTGTGTCTGCTTTTGTGAGGTCTTCCGTACTTTGAGCAGGTGCTGTATATGCAGTGTGTTACAGCAATTTCCCTGGTGTTATTTTTATTGAATTCTAGGCTAAATAGGCACATAACATAGTATATAACTTTCTAATGTGTCAATTAATGCCACCTCAGGGCTGAAGTAAATTGCAAAGACTTTTAAAACTGTTAATATGCATTTCATGCTAGTTTTAGATTTCTCCCTTTTTCTCTTGTCCTATTTTTTTTTTCTTAAATAGTCCATCTTAAATCCCTGTGGTGCATAACAATGAATTGCCTTGAGGGGAGATAGCTGTTTAATGAATCTCAGAAATATGTATTCTACACGTGCAAGCATCATATTTTATTTGATTAACCACTATGTGTGGCAAAAGCTCCATAAATTCTCTCTTTATGCTCCAAACAAGAAGCAACTTCTAATTACATTTTCAAGAAGAGTAAACTTTATTCAACCAGATTTGTCAAAATCATCAGCTCAAAAAAGAGTAATTTTAAAAGAATATGATGAAATTTCATAGGCAACACATTTAGTTGTGTAAAATGTAAGAATAATTGTATTTCAATACTTTTAAGATATAATTGTGCCTAACTACAATCACTTCCATTGACTTTTAGGCTTTGCCCAGCAATATATTTTGCTTTGTCTAGCAGTATATTTCAAGATAAATTTCATATCTTCTAGAGTGTTTTTAAAACTGATACACAAAGCAGTTTGTTTAGATGTTCATTTGTTGAGTAGAAAACCCACAAATTGCTGGCTCATAGCCCTTAATCTCTAGAATCCCTTACGAATCCCTGCTTTGAAATTAGTTGCAGGCTCTATCAATTATATCTCTTTAAATGGACAAATTTAATTACTACAGAAGAGCAATTGATTTTTAAATTACCACTGATTGCACAGTGGGTATCTCAGTGGGAAGACAGGTACATGCAGGCTCTCAAATGGAATCAATGTATTAATTAATCTACAGATTGACGTACTCCATAGAAAGTTCCCCTTCTCTTCACCTCCTTCCTGTGGATTCATTTGTTTCAATTTAAAAGGAATTTTTGATGATCTAGAAGTTAAAAATTCAAATGCTATGTAAACTTGCACATACTTTGTATAATATGTAAGTTTTTGTTTCTGACTTTGCACATTTGGTGCCATTTGCTAGCCTAGGTGGCCTCTGAGTGATAAAAAGCATTCCTTACAACACTGAAACATTGAACTGTGTGATATCATGCCAAGGTGTATGTGTGTATTCAGGTGTGGGGCTGAAAATGACTCTGAAATGTACCATGGAAATGAATTCCTTTCATGGAACTGGTAAAATGAACATAAACAAAAACAGAGCTGGAGAAAGCAAACATCTCCTCAGTACTGTGTCCAGTGCTGGGCTCCCCAGTACAAGAGAAGAGATGGGCATACTGGAATGAGTCCAGCAAAGAGCCACTAAGATGATTAAGGAGCATCTGTTTTATGAGGAGAGGCTGAGAGAGATGGGAATGTTTAGCATCAGGAAGAGAAGACTTAGTGGTGATCTTATCAATGTGTATAAATACATGGGAGGGAGTAAACAAACTGGAGCCAGATTCATCTGAGTGGTGGCCACTGAATGGACAAGAAGCAAGAGGCACTGACTGAAGTATAGGAAATTTCACCTAAACATGAGAAAACAACCTTTTTTATTTCTTTGACAATGGTAAAACACTGGAAGAGGTTGCCCAGATGGCGTCATAGAGTCACCGTTCTTGGCGATGCTCAGGACCTGGCTGAACCCATCCCTGAGCCCACTGCTTGAGCTGACCCTGCTTTGGCTGGAGGCTTGGACTAGGCAGTCTCCAGAGATGCCTTCCAGCCTCAGCCATTCTGTGATTCTATGGATATTGTTAACATACTTAACATGAAAGGGAGTTGTAATATTTCATTTTTAAAACTCCTTTCTAGTCCTAAATTGTGCAGCTTCTTATCTTCAGAGGTAATTGGGTTTTGAGGCCTATGTACTCAAGGAAGCATAAGTTTCTACCTACCTACAAACATTGCACTTTTAGAGTAAGGCATTGAACCCAGCGACATTGCATTATAATTTCTTAACCCTGTGATTTCACTGAGAATCTCGATTTAAGTCTACAAAGGACTGGAATTTTCCTGCACTGGCAGCAACTAATTTTTCTAATTTTCAGGGCAGAGCTTTTTGTTTGTCATTTATTTTTCTGGAGTGGTTTTGTTAAAGGTTTGAAGAGCACTGTAACTAGTATAAGGGAGAAGAAAAGACTCTAAAGTTTGAGCAGATGGAGGCTTGAAAGACCAAAGGAGCTATCAATTAAACTGGCTTACAGTTCTGTGGGACCACAGAGTTAAGGAGAAATAAATGAGCTGGGAACACAGTAGTCAAAATTACTGAGGGACAGACAGTTTCTGTGCCACTCCCTGGGAAACAAGTGTCAATAATAACATTTGGATCCACTTATTCCTGGATGTGGTAGACAATACTGAATGGTTACTGAACCAATTATAGCTGATTCTAATTCAGAATTGATTTACATTTCGGTTTTGGCAAGCAGTAAGTGCAATAAAGAACAGGTGGCCATAAGAACTACCTTCTTTTAAGTGATCACATATATATTACATTTAGATTAACTGGAGGATTAATATAAATTGGTCTTTAGGTTTCTTGATTTCAAAAGGAAGCATGAACTTCAAGAAATTAGGAAAAATTATTAATTAAATCAAAGAGTATTCAGCAAGGAAAGCTAATCCTCAGTGATGGGAAGTGTAGTGGTGAAATAAGAATTGCCAAAAGTCAAACGTTAGTTCTAAAAAAAATATATAGCAAAAGGTTCTTCAGCCACGTAATTTAAGAGAACAGTAAGTGAGATCCCTCTGCACTGAAGATGAAGGAACAATGGAAAATAAATTATGCATGGTTCAAAATGTATTTGAATATTTTGCCTCAGTTTTCAATATGGATCACAAGACAGATGAAAGGAAAGAGGGACTGAAAATCTGATGAAACTTGTAAAGCTTCATGTGGATCAGTTAGGAAAGCTGTGTGTTTATTTTTCCAGAAGTGTGATGGAAGTAGTGTATGAAACGCATGACCCGCTGTGACAGCAGGAAATTGGATTTGATGAGCCAAGAAATCCTTTCTATTCTCAAGCTCCAGTGCTCCTGTGTTGACTTGCACAAAAACTCCTGTCCATCAATAGTTAGGTTTTTTTTACACTGCAGAGAATCTTGACAAATCAAATTATCTCGATTTGTAATATAAATGTTTTCATTTAGATTTGATCTTGTAATTTAGAAAGTATGGACACATCATTCTGTGTAAATGCAGTGGGTATAATTATCTATCCAGGGTAACCAATAATTAAGTGGTTTAAATTTCAAGATCATTCTTGCAAGTACCTGTCCACAGCCAGATGCTTGCACATGTGTAGAGTCCTCGAAAAGCCAGTAGAGCTCTCTGCAGGTGCAAGAATCATCATCATAAAGCTACTCTGAAAATCAGGGATGGAGTCTCACATAGAGTTACAAGTAGCCTAAGAATTTCTGATGAATCAATATGTTGAATTCAACAGATGTGCTTAATGTCAGTTCAAATCATATTGCAGGGAGCATAAATTTATTAACTTGGAGAAAAATATACATTTATCTTCTAGAGATAGATTTTTACTTGCATAAGATCTGTAGGACTGGATATTAAGGTGAAAGATATTTTTAATCTCACAGCACTTCACACTTCTGACTTCAGCTTTAAATTACCTTTTGCTTAATATAAGTAACAAAAATACTTAACAAAACAAAAAAAAAAAAAAGAAAAAAAAATTGTAAATTTTGCACACCCTCCAAGTCTTCCAGTTATCATAATATATTATGGGTACTCACATCAGCCTACACATTTACTTGTGCATCCTCTACTACTCCAGAATTTTCATGTGAGTGTAACAACTTTCCACTTAGGTATCAGCCTGCAGCTGTCTCCTGTCTTCCACACACTGGAACATAGTTAATAAAGCTTTTTAGATCAAAGGCTGTGTAGTGCTCCTTTGTTTACAACCACCTATCTTTTTTTTCCTCTGCATCTCGTTCTGTACTGGGCTGATAGAACTTTTCAGGTATCGTTATCTCCAAGGGGATTCCTTATGTACTGAAAAGAAAGATTTATCAAAACCAAACTTGATATATTGCTATTGATATAATATTCCTGATTGAAACTGGCAAGTGAGACTGCCTCTCTTCCTGAGCAAACAAATAGCTAAGGCTTTTGTAGGAGATGTGGAGAATCCCAGTTCAGATCTTTGCTCTGAATTGTTGAAACTGGAATTTAAACCTGTGTGTATGTATGTGATGTGTGCCTGAGGCATGAGGCTGCTGAGTGTCGCTGTTTTACTAGTTAAAAAAAACAGCTCAGAGTTAACCTACTTTACTGCAGAAGCAGAGATTTCCTGAAATCTGCTCAGCTCTAGATGTATGTAGCAGCTGTTGTCAGTGTAAATTAAAGCATTGTAGACCCAGGAAATATTGTGGCATGTTTACACAAGTACAAATGATCACACCTAATGTGAAGTAGCAGAAATGCTGCCTCTGGAGGTGGGCAAACTTGCTTCAGGTGTGCATTGCATATAGTCAGATCTAAGAACTAGGAGAGGTGATTTAATGTCATTGAGATGATATATTAACATTTTAAAAATAACCAAAATATAGATGTGTGAATGGTTCAAAGTATGTATCAACAATCTTGTATTGTCCGAATGTGTGCTCAACATACACACTTCAATCAAGAATCAGTTGTCAGGGAATTCATTGATAATACTGGTTTGAAAATGTTACATCTAAAATATATTAAAGCTCTTCCTCATCTCAAAATAGAAAGCATATAAGCCCAGATTTGTCAGTGGGCCATGTCTTGTAGACATGATGTAGTAGATGATGAATGTGCTTTTTGTCCTAGTGATGAATCTGCTGCCTTATGGTTAATGAGGGAGATTCAGGTAAAGCGTCTGGAATTTCTGTCTGTAAGGTGAACCCTTATCTATAGAGACTGATCAGAGTGAAGATGAGTATTCCAGGATACTGTGGTTTCTAGGACAGCTTGTTATGTGGAAATAGAGTGAGATAAGGAAGAACAAAGCAGAAGACCTATTTTTTCTTCATTTTATTCTCTTTATTTTTCCCTTTTCTCCCTCCATTTTCAGGGGGAGCCATCTGTAAACCTTATTTTTCTATTTTTTGGGGGCCATATTTTCAGCCTTCTCCATAGGGTAAATTATCCAACCCACCTTCTCTATGGAACAAGGAATAAAAAGAAATATTAGTTGATTTCAGTTTATCAGTGTGGATCAGAAATTCAAGCAGGAGAGAAGTGAGGAAGATCAAACTGTCAATTTTCATTGTATGTTTGAATTTTAGGGCAGATCCTTTAGTAATGAAGAAGTCAAATTTCCCCTGTAGCTAAGATATAGTCTTCTCAAGATTAGATTTCAGTTAGTTTAAAGCAGCATAAACATATCAAGTCTCTATACAAACTCACTTTCAACATATGGCTACTAAAGGGTATGATGAAAACGGTGACCTGAGAATTTTGAGAGCCTCTGGCATATGTACTTCAGTTACAAATGAAGATGTAGTGAGAAGTATGGGGAACTCAGGAAACCGCTTGGGGTTAATATTCCAATAGAGAACATGAAAGATTAGTGTGAAATTAAAGGCACTTTTCACATCTCTAGTATAATTGGAGCAAGGAAAACAGTTGGTGAACATGTCACTCACTTTTTAGACCTGTCACAGCTGTCCACGTGCTTGCCACATCACCCTGTTCAATTTTTAGAGTTTTTAATATGAATATCAATCCTTCTTTTCATAAATGTAACCTATAAATGCCAGGAATCCCTCAGGAGTTTTCTCAGACTTTATTTAATGCCCCACAAGAAAGGAAGTAAAAGAGACCTTTCTTTTGTAAAGTGATCCTATAATTCAGTTCAATATCCATCATTTTCAAGGCCAAGTAATCATATTTAATGGATCCTAAATTACTTTCTGTCAGGCAAGGATTCCCTTGATAATATTAACCAGTACAGAGGACTGACACTTGGAGGGCTGAAACTAAGAGGTTTTTTTATCGCAGGCAGCTTACAAGTACTTAGACAGGGGCAGCACTCACTAGCCCTGCAGTAGGTAAGGGTTAGCGCTTCCATTTTGACCTGTGCTTTCAATGGGTTTTAGCCTGGCTATAAATACTCAAATTGGTTTCTGCCAAAAAGCAATGCCTAAGGTGACCTGCAAAGGATTTTTATCCTTTGCCATGTTTGTCTTCTATTTTCTTCTCTTTTTTTTTTTTTTTTTTTTTTTTGAGGGGGGTGTGTGCATTAGGCCTGGGTTTCTTATGGCATGTAAAGATGTTGCCAGGGAGCAGCAAAAGCAGGATGCTCTGGAAGGGAAGGCGAGACAGGAGCCCAAGGTGACCCAAGGCAGGTGCAGGGCTGTGATTGCACTAACAAAAGTCCACTCCTGTAGTCCCCAAAGAAGAAGAGCAGAGCAAGTCTGGTGGTGGTAATGAGAGGGTCAGACAACAGACGAATCTGTAGCAGTGAGGCGGGTGCAAGTCAAGTCAGTTGGTCAGGGTCAGGTCTGGATCAGTGGGGCACACGGCCAGGCATGGGCAGCTTCTGAGCAAGGAGTGGTGGACACAACCATCCCCCTTCTTACAGTTCTTTCTCACACAACTCTTTTCTCAATAGCCTGAATCAGATTAGGCAGCTGCACCATGTCTGCGTTGGCTTGGGAACAGCCAGCCATGTCCCTTGGAGCTGGGTCCTGGGGCTGCACTCAGAGTACTGGTGAATGTCTGCAGTGTTTTCCTACCTCAGTTTTTGCTACTTTTTAAATGTTGGTTAGCTTTTTCTGCTGAAACATTTAAGAATCTGGATGAGCAGTGTCACATCTAGTCGTTCATGTTAAGGTTTGTGTAGAGGCATTCAAGTTCAAGAAATATTTAATAAAAGCTACTTAAACTCATCAGCCAAACATTATCAAAACACTATCTCATTTTTTTTTCAGTAGAGAATAGTGCTGGAGACTTCACTCTATGAAGACATAGGGTTATATTCCCTGGACTGGGTTTGATAATAAGTACATGATTTTCTGTGGTGTCAAATGGAAAATAATTTATTTGTTATATCTATTGTATAATGTACTCCAGCAGTAATGAGGATGGCTCAATAATGGGATACACTGAAAACTTAGTGTTGCCAATCTGTTTCTTACTGTGATGTATCCTAAGGATCTGGGTAACATTTCTTGGATTATTTGCTAAAGACTTCTTTTTCACTAGAGATAAGTCATTTAAAGGCTGATCTTTCTCCCATATGTAATTGGTTACAAGGATGGGGTAAATGTTATTCAATGTGATGGGAAATGTCACTCACCTTCCATGTACAAATGTATAAATATTTTCATGGTCTAGTAAGGGGGAAAATATGACTTTTAGACTTCTTCTGTGCTTCAGTTTATTTCTGTAAAATGGAGAGAGCAAATCTTTTCCTCAGCAAAATACACTTTAAAACAAAATTTGTTATTACTTGTGAAGTGCTGAAGCACCATGATACTTAGTGTCATGTAATGCCTATGAACAAACATTAAAATGGAAAAAGTACAATGGCTTCTGTTGATTCTCCCAGAGTCACATTCCACAGGCGTGTCTACAGGTGGTAGTACTAAGTCCCAAGTCAAGGAATTTCCAATACTTCTGCATTCAAAGTTTTTTCTGTATCATTTCCATAACAAACTAAATAGCCAATAAAGATCCTTCCCATCTGCCAAATATCAGTCACATTTCATCAGAAGTTTCACTTTCCTTTTTTCTTTTATAGTTATTTTTACTCTTTTGTACTCATAATCAATCTCCCACCCTTGTTTCTTATAACTGCTTTACACAGATCCTACAGAATATATCAGAATTGTACAGATGGTTCTAGGAATCTAAACACCAGATGATCAGGACAAAAAAGGCAATGGACAATCACTGACACAAGAGAAATGGCTCAAAAATTTTCTGTGAAATAAATATTCTTAGTACGTGTGCTTTCCTTGAAGATTTACATGAAGTCTTCTGGAGGTAATGATTTAGTGTATAGGCCTTGTGTGGGGAAGACATTCAAATCTGTTTTTTCTGATTTGAAGTGGCCAGGGAATAATAGTCTGTGCTGAATGCAAAAGGCAAAAAGTGTATATCTGGCTTTCATACCTTAGGCCAGTACCCTAACCAGCAGGAAATGGGCTTCTTTATGGGAATTTCAGCACCATTAAGGTTTTCAAAAGTCTTTTACTCGTTCCAAATGGAAAGGAGAACAAATGTAAAAAATTGCTACAGAAAGAGGAATGATTGCTATCTATTTAGCTATACCTTCTTCAGCCCTGCATTTACCACTTTTAGCACTTTAAAGCACAATCCATTTTATACACATTTTCCAGGAGAAAATCAATATGAAACTCTAATCTGAGCTATCGGTAGTTGCTACACTGAGCAAAAAAAGTTTGATACACTGAACTGCTCAACCAAATAAATAATTTAGATAAGTGAGTCAATGGTGCTGAAAAGTAAGTCTTCATTAATGGACATCACTGAGAGAGCAAAGAAAGCAAAATGAATCATCAGTCCGTTGCCTTTAATAATATGATTAAAGAAAGAAGGTACTGAATTATTAAGAACAGTGCGGATGGAAAAGAAAAAGAGCAAAAACCATAAAGGGTACCAGTTTGCAGAATGATGATGAACTGGACACTCTTGCTATTCTGAAGGGGTTTGTTTTTCTTTTAATTTTTCAACTCTGAGAGCTGACAATTATTTAGGCCTTGATTCTCCACCTAGCAAAATCACAGGCATCTCATTCCCCTCAGTTTCATATAAATCAATGATTTATGTGATTTACATATAAAAGTGGATTAGTGACTGAATCTGGAGGAGGCCCCTGAAGTAGTATTAAAATCAAGTCTGGTTCCTTCTGAGGTTAATAGCAAAACTCAGACAGACCCTAATGAGGCCAGAAACAACCTCCAGGATTTTGAAGCTAGGACAGGAGAGTAACTTACATAGATTTTCTTTTTTACAGAGAAATAAAGAATGAATATATAAAATTTAATTCCATGAGAGAAGACTAGTTTAGGATAATAGTCGTATGCTTTGAACCTACCTTCTCAATAATTACACAAAGATAATTCCTTGAGATACCTTACATTGCTTCAAGAAAAGGCTATCTTTACTGCCCCTTTTTATTCAACTGCTCAGCTGTGTATTGTTCTTTATATACAAGCTTACAATGTACACTTACATGGGATGTACAGTTCAAAGATTTCTTGTATGCTGGACTGGCTTTTCTCAAATGATCTGATTCAGCTCTCTGGATATAGAATCCCTAAGTAATCATACATTTAGATTTAGTTTTAGATTTGCAACTCTTCAAAAGAGTATTGTATAAATATGAGGCCAGTCCTTGTCCGTGACATCTGTGCATAAAGATTTCCTCAGATTCACTTAGTTATCTAAGTATGTGCTTTTTACATGCCATTAAAGCACAATGAAAGGGTATGCTGGGGATTATATATTTTAATTTGATTTGATCAGTTGTTAAATTTTATTTCTTCTGAATTGGACATTCTAATAGCAACAATAACCTCCTTTGGTGTATTACAGAGACCTCTGTTATTTTTATTACTAAATTCCATGATATTAAATACATAGATTTATTTTATTTTATTTTATTTATTCTCATAATTTTTCTTTGCTAAATGTACATTTACATGCTAACTTTTGCTGCCTAACCATGTAGCTGTAATGCTATAACCTCTATCCTTGCCCATCTTCCAGCTGCCCTATGTTTTGGGGGGTTTTAATTTCATTTTGCTACCTCATGTCTAAATTGGATTGTCAGCTCTTCTAGGAGGAACAGAGACAATTCTGCGTGGTTCTGGTACTACAAAAATAATAATAATAACTGCACTCTGATCCTATTCATAAAAACTCCTGTACCCCCCTGCCTTATACTGAAAGCACATATTATAAATATCTGAAGAAACTGGGGAAGCTGACTGCAGAAGGAAGTGAAGAATATGGTCAACAGCAGATATGCTTAATGTATAACCAGCATATCAGCATCCTTATCACCTGATAGGTATGTACTGGGAGAGGAAGTGGCTGATCCTTTGAACAGGTTGCCAGGACCATCTGTCTGTGTTTTCACCCTTATTTAAAAGAGTGAGGAAAGAGAATGACATATGTCACTAGCTGAACTGCCCTCACAAATTTCACCTAACCTGCTGGCTATGAGCAAGGCATTCCAGCTCTACATTGTTGCTGAGCTCTAGATATGGATATTAGAGATGTTGCTTAATGCACTGCAGACAAAAGTTTGTGTACTGTAGTAATGACTGTGGTATTGAAATCTCTATATGGCACAGTATTCTGCAGTATAAATCATAATCCATTCCAGAATGATCAGCAATGGAGGAGCTAGATAGGTGTCTACTGCTTATTATCTCTTCCTGTGCAAGAAACAGTGGCCCACTAGATGGAGCTGATGACAGTGTGGCGGAGAAAAAACAAAAGGATGCGGTTTGCTTTTTTTCAGAAGTGGCTTATGCAGAAAGGACAAGAGACGAAGAATACTATTTCAGTAGTTAAAAACATGGAGATCCTGTCACTGACTGGGACGCAGCAGATTTTAGTTCCAGGCTCATCAGGAGTAGGATGTATCCCACAGCAGCTTCTCCTTCCTCTTCTCCATCTTCTTCACTGGTTACATACATGACCATGGGCTCCAAGTTCATGATTAATCACATTGACCCAATTGAATAATTTCATTCTCCAACTGATTCCTTTTTCCTAAAGTACGAGACGTACAAAAACCTCCAAGGTATAACTGATCCACACAGAAGATCAAGGGCTCTTATGTTGTCTGTTTGCCAGAGTTGGTAGAAATCTGCTAAATAAATTCTCCCTCACTGTGGCATTTCTGGCTTGTTTCCACATTGGCAAACTGTCTTCATTGTCTGGCTCAGAGAAGAAGCTCTCCCCAGTGTTTATGTTTTATCTGAGATACTTAATCCATTGCATGGTAAATTTTTAATATCATTCACTGGACTTAGTTGCAACCGCTAAAAAGACCGTGGGGATACATGTTTCTAGTTTTCCTGTCTTGATTTTTTCTTGTGTCTCCTCACACCTAGTATGTTATGTGGTTGCACCACTGCAGCTGGTTACCACAGGTTCCAGCATGTTACTGATTGTTCGAAATCAGCGCGTTAGCCAGTAAGACGTAGGTTTTAAAGAACAGACTGAATACATCTTCTGCTTTGTGAAACTCCAGTGAAATAATAATAAATAATTATCTCTACTTCAAAGATGTGGTAAAGATTCAGTAACAATAGTAGTTGTCAGCCTACTACATTTTTGCACCTATGAAAGAGAACAGTATCTTGACGGACAGTGG
The DNA here is from genome assembly GCF_000699245.1 of Pterocles gutturalis. NCBI lineage: Eukaryota > Metazoa > Chordata > Aves > Pterocliformes > Pteroclidae > Pterocles > Pterocles gutturalis. Next base: position 14,300 of record NW_010121147.1, read on the forward strand.
TATGATTACACTTATGTTATGGTTTGACCAAAACCAGGACAATTCACCTGCAAACATGAAGACAAAAAGAACAACTATTTAAGACTGACATAAAAGCCCCAATAACATGTTTTATTCAGAAATGTCCAAAGCAGTAAAATCCACAAGTGACAAGTGTTGGTTTCACCCAGTTCAGGTAAGGAAGAATAGAAAGTGGAGAAACAGAAAGCTATGATAAACGGGATTAAAGGTACTCAATTATTTATGTTTTATCATCTCTGTCTTTCTCCTTCAAAAGAACTTTTGACAAAGGGACTTTGCAAGCAATGTGTAGTTGGACATAACATAATCTTCTAATTAAATATACTACAATGAAAGATGATTTAATTTTTGCACTTTGGGGACATTTTACTACATTTAATAAAAACATGACCTCAGTGGTAATGTTACAGGCATTTTCTGTTTTTCCTTCGGCAGATCCCTCAGTTATAGGAATAATGATTTGTCTAGAAGTCTGGCTTTTAGCTGAAATACATCAAGACTTTGCTTGTGTGTATAACAGTCACTGAATCAATGTTTTAGGAGAAGTAGTAAAGCCCTTCTAGTGATTCTGAAAATACACCATGATTTGAACCTGCCCTAATATTTCATTGTGGACTCCAGAGAATGATGATGACCATTCAGTAGTTATTCAGGTAGTGGAGGCTGCTGCTGCTGACCAGCATCCCAAAGTGAAGGTAGTAAAGTCAACAAAAATTGTCAATATTTTCAGGATATTATCTGAAGAAATCATCTTGGTCTCTGTAGTCAGGTGATGCATTTTAGAAAGTCCAGAAAAGTGCCTAAGGGCAGCTGGATGTCGGGTAATAAAAGCCTTGCAGTGCTGAATCTCTGACCTTCTTTTGAAATCTTTAGTTAGCCTGTGAGTTTGAAGACCATGAGAAAGTTATGTGAATCTATGAATAAAGAGGAGACCCAGTTTTTTGGAATTACTATCTCTTAGGGGTAATCTCATTTATACACATCAGGCACTACATTATATGAAAGGTAATTCAGAAGGGGAGATGTTAGAGGGCCTACAGCAACCTGAGTTTCCATAACTTTTGCAACCTCTGAGCCTGCTCATCCAAAATGAAAACTGTCTGGTTGTCAACTTTTATCATTTCACCCAGAGGAAAGCTGACAGCTCCTGGATAATCTACTCTCTAAGTCCTTCTTTAGAGAGCACTCTCTCCCTGGAGCCTGATGCATGGTTTTTGGCAATTGCAGGGGAATCAAAACTTGAACACACAGAAGTCTCCATTAGCTCTTCTCAGTGAGTATTTCATTAAGTTCTAACAGCCTGGGTTTCCCACTGCTGGTGCTCAATGATAATGTTGCTTCTATAATGTTTGACTTAAAAAAACAACCACTTTTGCATAACCTTACTGGGATTACTTGATCTAGTGGGGTCTCTGTAGTCGCGTATTTTCACTTTCAGTCTGTCTACAGTGATAAAAATGAGCCTCTGTGTCACATGGATTCAGCTTTCTTCATTTTAATCAGATACCCATCAAATGCAGGCAAGGCATAACAAATATTCATGACAAAAAGGCAATAATCTAAGCCTTTGAATTAATTTAGCAATTCCAAATGCTCTCTGGAAAACAGAGATGCAACTGAAATCATAATTGAGGCCTAAGTCATCACATCTGTATTACAGACAGGGAAAAATGTTCTAGAAAACAGCTTCCAAGGATATGAGGGAAATGTGTGCCTGTGTGTGTGTGTGTGTTAAGGATAGGGAAGTATGAATCTCTTGTAAAAAGTCTTCTGATTCCTTTAAGGAAAAGCAAATTACCATCACACCTAGGCAAAAAAGTGGAAGACAGACATTAGACTATTATTGGACAGATTCCTATAATGTTATTATGTCTTGCAATGCAGGATGGAATTTCCACACTATTTCCCTAAATCAAGATTTTCAAGATCAGTAGTATTTTGTGATGTGAATAAAGTTTTACTAAGGAAGACAAAGGCTGCGAGACTAGTGACTGTGTTACCTGTGACCCTTCCTGTCTTTCTCTTTGCAGACCAGGTATTAATGCTGTACCTTAAATATGTAAGACTGATTAAATCACATTAATCCCTCCTCAGGGGAATGTAAAACAAACAGAGAACCTGTTAACATAACATTTTTCAGCACATACAGTGGCAGAAACAGTCTCAGAGATTTTGAATAAATCACAAAGCTGTTTCCATCTCCTCTTTCTTATATTTTTTCATAAGACAATGTATATATATGGACAGATGACTGCCTTAAGTGATTGGTGTTAAAAATTTTATAAATGTCAGATTAATAACAGGACTTACATGTTCCAGTAAAATTCTATAACGTGATCAAGTTGGCACTCGTTATTTGTAAGTATTTTATAGTATTTATATTTAGTCACTATATAAGACAATAGTAGCTAAGCTGTGCCTGTTCCAGACAAAGCAGAAAGAGTCTGGAGCTATTCCATCATCCAGTATTGTAGTAATTTCCATCTTTTGGATCTATCTCAAATGGAATAAAACTGTCCAGTCATGCTGTGCAACAATATTTTCTCAAATGTGTATCAACCCCTTTGGAGGCCTGTTAATTTATATTCTACATATTAAAGTGCTTTTCCAGAGGGAGGAAGTCGAAAAGGGCTGGAGGGGAAGGAAAATAATCTTGTCCAAATATTTCACAATTCACTCAAAATCTAGTTAAGTGCTGAGTCTCTGTCAGCTTTTGTGACTATATTTCAGCCCTCGTTTCAAAACATATGCTGTTCCAATCCTTGCAGAAGTCTCTACTGGTTGGTACCTCTTACTCCACCTTTGATCAAGTCACAGGTGGTTACTCCAAACTGTCAGGCAGCCTTCCTTTCCTCTAAGAACCCATGCAGATCAGGCCTGGTGGGGCTGCTGAAATACAGAAATCACAAGTTCTGGGTTGGGGCTTTTTGCACAGTATGGTACACTAATTTAAATCCCTCCCCCAGCATAACTTTTCTCTTTGTAAGACAGCCACAGTTACAAGTCTCCATTTCTGCCTCTGGGAATAATGGCTATACAATTTCTAAAAAAATACTGTTAAGGCTTGATGTAAGAAAAACCAATGCATACCCAGACAAAAGTATTTGTTGATCCTCTTTTAAATCTTGCTAGCAAGGCAGGCCAAACCCTCTTAATGATTTATGTGTTGCTCAAAACTAGAAGGAAGTCAAAAGTCCTGGGTATCCACAATGGTGTCCTAGAACTGTGTGAAGCTCTAAGGAAGCAGTAGCTACTCTGCGGTGTCTTGTGAGCCTATTTTCCACCCCTGCCTTTGGAGCAGTATGGAAACACTTCTACCTTCCTGAAATCAGGCAGCTGTAAATCAAACACTGTACATACATCAGAGCTTTACAGGGAATTGCTGGTAGGTCACTGATATGCAAAGCTAATCTTTAATTGTCTTCAAATGTTTCAGGATCATTTAAATTGCAATTCTAAAGGGAAGGAAGATGGAAGTGTGAAATAAAGAGTCTATGGGCCTGATTCATGAAAAAGTTACAGACCATTTACATAGGAAAGGAATGCATGAAAATCCTTTACAGTATGCCTGTGTGATTTATTAAATTCCTTTTCTGTGTGTAATCAGTTAACTGCACTTGAAAGGTGTGAAATCCAGAGAGGAGAGAAAAAAGATGAAGAAAATGAGGTAGAGCATTGTAGCTTGCTTAAGATTTGTGCCTAGCAGACAGACAAGAAAGTAACTGTGGTGAACACAGAAAACATTGTTGATGTTCAGTAGCCTGTCTTCAAAGTGCTCATTGACAATGAGCTCATGAGTGCTCAAAGTTCTCCCATGCTGGAACATGAAGTACTGCCCTACTGGAACATGAAAAATGATGCTATGTTAGGGTTTTTTGTTTTGTTGGTGGTGTTTTTATAGTAACCTCAGTATACTAAAAACCTGGGAGTAGCAAAACTATAATGTTGAACTCCATAGTCAAAGGAAGATCCATCAAGGCTAAAGCATTCGATACAACTGAAAATATTTTCTCCTACTTACTGTTCTTTATTCAGCATCTTTTCTTTGTCTGCCGTAAAAGTACTTATGTCAGACACAGTTTCACCAAGGGGTAGAGACTTCCCCTCCTGCTGCACTATTAGCAATGGCCTCTGGAAGGCTAATAATCTCTTGCTTATTTTACTTTGTCTCTCCATTCAAACTGGAACTATGTTATCTGTAGCCCCCCAAAATGCTTGTTGAGTGCATCTTACAGGTCAGGGTTCAGGATCACAGCCCAGCACTAGTCAGGAAGGGGTAGTTTCATTTTTGATGTGGAGGTAACTTCATACCAAGAGCTTCTAAGTGTAGCTTACAGTAAACCAAAACATGTAACGAGAAGCTCGAAGAGTGGAACCAGGAATATGTTCTGAATACGCAAAGTGGGATCCTGCAGTTAGTTACTATTCACTAACACTTCAAGTGGGAATTTCCTCACTCACATTACAAACAAAATTGTTTAACATCACATTAGATAAAACATTCTCTTTATCACAAGGGAGGTTCTGAGCAGATAAGCCATTGAAGAACAGGGTTGGAGGACTACATCGGACCTTATCAAAATGTACACGAGACTAGCACTTCTTTTAACTATCCATGAGTCAAAACTCGGATGGCTATGGAAAATGTAAGAGAGAAAGGAAAAGGAAAGTGAGAATTAGAAATATAAAAAGTTATTTGAGAAATAGGTAACAAAGAGAAGGGAGTCTGGAAGGTTTCTTTATTTGAAAAGAAATGAAAACAGGAAGGTTTTGTAGGAAAACAGGAAGCCATTAGAGAAGGAGAGAGAGAAAGAATGCAAAAATCTCCCAGCATCTCTTATGCCTGAAGTCACTGCTGAACTCTAAAACTATATGAGATGGAAAGGCAAGATATTCAGACAATATGGAGAAGAACAGAGAACCTGGATCAATCTGTATTACCATGAGTTGTGCTCGAGTCTAAATGAAAAGGATAAGCTGAATGAGCTCTGTGTGGCCTGAAGGGTATATAGGACGTGCAGGACAATCAAATCTGGACATGTCCTGGGATATGTTGGGGAGATTGAACAAGTATGTATGAAAAACATGAGAGAGTTAACTGAGGTATGTGGGTTGAGCTGGCATGAAGGTAGAATTAATTTCTGCACATATCAAACAAATAGTTTGGTTGTATTTATGATTTAGAAGATGAAAAAGGAGCTTTTTTTACCTTTGTTTTGCTTAGCAACAGCAACAAAAAAAGAGTACTCAGCTGGGACTGTCAATTGCTCAGCTCATTAAAATATTAAGAAACAACACATCTTAGCAGAGCTCTGAGGCTGCAGAGATGCCAAAATCAGCTTCCCAATACCAGAGGAGTGCTGAGAATTCTTCTTCTTTTTCTTTTCTCTTTTACTCCTTATTGTCATCTGTCTTGAAGCAGAGACTGCTTCCTACCGTTAGCTTTCACTGGTTGCTTTTCCCGTGTCTCAAGTAAAGAGGTCTAGGATACCATGTTCCAAGGTTTCTTCAGCAAATGATACAGATTAACGTCTGTCCCAGAAGACTGACCAGTTGTAAGAGGTTTCTTTTCCTGAGGTCCTTGTAGGCAAAGCAATGCAAAGGTTCCCCCGCCTTCCATGGCAGCCTGATTTATATCAGAGGAATAATAGGACCAAAACTGAGAAGATAACTGAATGGTCTGAAGATATTGTAGCTTGTTTGATTTTCTAGATGCCAGAATACATTGCTTAAAGTAGCAATTTGAGAAGTTTCAAGAGATACTGACTGCCTTTATGAAATTCTGTTAAATGTTGCTATGGTGGGTTGACCCCAGCCAGCAGCCAAGCACCCACAGCCGCTTGCTCACTCTCCCCATCTCCCCAGTGGGATGGGGGAGAGCATAGAAAGAAAAAAAGTGTGAAAACTCGTGGGTCGAGATAAAAACAGTTTAATAGGTGAACAGAGATGTGATGCCAAGTGATGCAAAGGAAATCACTCACCACCTCCCACAAGCAGATCAATGCCTAGCCAATCTCTAAGCAATATCCACCTTGGAAGATGACCTCCCCTTCTTTGACTCTGCCTCCGTGGGGTTATTTTTTTTTTTTTTTTCTGAGCACAACACCATATGGTATGGAACATCCCTTTGGCCACTTCAGGTCAGCTGTCATGGCTGTGTCCTCTCCCAGCTTCTTACCCACCCCCAGCCTACTCGCCGGAGCCACAGAGTAGGAAAAAGAGAAGGCCTTGAAGCTGTGCAGGCACTGTTCAGCAGTAGCCAAAACAGCAGTGTGTTATCAACACTGTTTTAGCCACAAATCCAAAAAAGCAGCACCATATGGACTGCTATAAAGAAAGTTAACTCTCAGTTAATCCCAGCCAGACCTAGCACAGTTGCTATGATGGACCTATTTGCTCATAAATTCTGAATATAACTGGTGCCATTGGAAAGGAGAAGAAAATGAGAGAGTGATAATACTGATTTTAAAATGTGGCTGGTTTAATTTCACAGTGTAGTGCATTCTCTCATATATAACTCTCATTGCTTGCCCTCTGTGTGTAAGGTAAGGAAGAGTAGTGGCTGTGACAAGGTAAGAAAAGTAGTTTTCTGCATTTCCCTTCTTTCTTTTGTTGCTCTCTTTTAATTTATTTACCATAGCTGTCTCTCCTGTTTTTCCTACACCCTCATTTTTCTGTTTCTTCCTGGTACATTTACTTCTTCTCATTCTTCATGCTTTTTCATTCTGTTCTTTTACTTTTCTTGCCACTCTTCCTCTTTTCTCCAGCCTCTGGGGGGGCTGGTTGACATCAGCAACATGGAGAATCAGGATGGCAGCTCTGTAAATAAACTTTAAAAGGTATTTAGGCGAGCACATCTGGGGCACATGATTTCTCTCATGAACTTGAAAGTGACAATATAAGGATGAGTAGTGGTTTTGGTGTTTAAGGTAGACAACATAATTACATATTTCTTTGGATTCTAGTCCTCACAGTGCACTGACTTGTGGGCCTGACTTTGAGCCAAAAGAGAGAAATCAAGACATTCCACTTATAGGAAATTTTAGCTCACAGACGCTCGAACAACATCACATTTTCCCTGAACCCCAGTATAGACAAGGTTTATGAATGTTCTTTAGCATCTCTGCAGAGGAACGAAAGAGTGATTTGGGGAAAGGAGAGCATAAAGATTGTTCTCGTAGCTACAGTAAGATGTGCTTCAGCTGCTTTTCTCAGAGGTGCAGGTCTGGGTTGATCTGTGCTGAGATGGAGGTGCAACAACTACTCTTTTGTGCCCCTTCCTGTATCACTCGCTGCTGCTCCACTTCCCCAGGCATAGAAGTTTGTACCCATTAACATATCTAAGCACCCAACAGTGGATGGACTGATTAAAGCTTACAGCAAAGAGCCAGCAACTCAATAGGTTCAGTATTCCAAGAGTGAATACCAATTTAAAACTCTTCTCCAAATTTTGCAGTAAATGCATTTGATCGTGGTTCTCCCATAGCCCAGAGAACGGTATTGCACAACAAAGAGAGGAGAGCACTGTTACTTTCTCCTGGTTGGGGTCCAGCCTGGCTTAGGCGTTTGATCCAAGGAGAAGATTCATGACTATAAACTCTGAATGGCACCTGAGCTGAGAGCTAGGGATCTGAGTCCCTCCTGCAGTTGTTCCTGCCTCAGTATCCTGGGAAATTGATGTCGCCGATTTAAGGAATGCATTCTTGGGATCCATGTCTCACAATGTGTTTCATAAATAAACCAGGTGTGTGATCTGGTTCTTTGGATTCTATTCAATGACAAAGCACCTGTGCGTTAGTTACCGTTCTTTTATCTGCTTTCCACTGGCACAGGGCAGCATCCTTGGTCCCTCAGCTGTGACCAACACAAACTGGGAAAACAGTTTCTGCCACAGCTGTTGGGGCACCCGTGTTGTAACGCTTAGTCAGGAAGGAGTGGTACAGCAAAGAGATATACTGAGGTGGCAACTTGAAGTGGTTGTCTTCTTTTCAACCCTTTTGAGTGAGGTACAATGGCCTATGGCTGATAAACTGCAGGAATCGATGGCAACACAGGATTCACAATAATATTCACAATAATGTTTGAGATTGTTTGTGTGCTGGGCACTTTCAAAATTCAGCTGGGAATTCAGGCCGAATCTGGGAGCTAACACAGAGGGTGACACAGGTGTCTGGTGCCTGCACTTCTGGAGCTCTACTTCTCCCATAGGAAGGGAGACCTTGAAATGAACACCCATGATGAGACCCTGCCGTGCTCTGCCAGTCTGTACTGCTTTAAATACAGCATTTCTCAGGCCTGGAGACTCAGCTGAGGCTTATTCTGAAATCTCAGTGACCACTAGGACAATGTGCCATTTTTGCATAGCTTCTAAGTCCTTCCTCCCGGGAAGTCTCCCCTTCCAAAGCAGAGTAGTCCCAAGTGCACTGGTATGTGTCAAAACCCAACCCTGGACCTTCCATGCAGTGTCACGATGCGCTGGTCTAAAAGCATCTCCAGGAGCCTGTTTCTTTCAAATGCTTTGCAAGTGGCAAGTCAGAAAATGTTGCTTGTTTGTTTTTTTGATTTTTTTTTTTAAAAAAGAAAACAGCTGCTTATTTATTTTATTTGAATGGTGGTGTGGATTTTAATTCAGGAAAGACATACAGTATGTTGGTAAGTTGGGAGTGTGTGTAGGTGGGTGTGTCAGTGGGTGTAGGGAGCATATGAAAGAAACTGCAGCACGAGATAAATTATACTCGCCTCTCTCTGTATTTGCTTTGAATGTAATTCTGGTATTTATAGTTCTAGGACCGAGAAGGTAACACAAAACCATTATCAGTAACGCAAAATTAACAAAAAAAACTTAGTTTGCAACGCAGAAAACTCTAGGGTAAGGTGTTGTTTGCTCACTGTACGTTACCCTTCATGCATCACCCAGGAACCCCCCTCGCCAGTCACTAACCATCATTACCGTGCCCCGTTTTTCCACAACAGCAGAGCAACGCCAACATTTTCGGGACCTCGGGCTCCCCTCCTAAAAGCCCGTCTGAGGCCCACACGTCCATCTCCCCGCCGTGTCTAAGGCGTTCCTGGGGCCTAACGCCGG
>NW_010121148.1:0-10602 GCF_000699245.1 Pterocles gutturalis
TGTAGTGAGGTGGGTGCTGAACTCTTCTCCCAAGTAACCTGCGATAGGACAAGAGGGAATGGCCTCAAGGTGTACCAGGGGAAGTTTAGATTGGATATTAGGAAATATTTCTTTACCAAAAAGGTTGTCAGGCATTGGAACAGGCTGCCAAGGGAAGTGTTGGAGTCACCACTTCTGGAGGTATTTAAAAAACGTGTAGATGTGGTGCTTAGGGACATGGGTTAGCGGTGGACGTGGCAATGTTAGGTTCTAACGGTTGGGCTCAATGATCATAAAGGTCCTTTTCAGCCTAAATGATTCTACAGTCCTAAGTCTAGCCTTAAGTTTTCTACTGAGTTTGTCCTCTGGCAAAACCTGCTCTCATGATTTCAAACAAGTGTTTACAGAGCTCAAGCTGCCCCCTTGTTGGAAAGACAACATGGTTTAACAGCAGCTTAAATTAGAGAAATTAAAAGGCAGAAAGCTAAGTAGATTTTTTTTTTCTTGAAACTTCAGACTGAAGAAAAAAACAATGTAGATTTTCATTAACATGTTTTCCGTGTTTCATGAACAAACATGAAATCCACGTGTGGCTACGGGCAATCTTTCTGCCAACTCAGATTTTTATAAGTTGTTGGAGAGTGTTTGACAAGCAATGTCAAATCATAATCAGAAGACAGGAATGTTTGGCAAGGATGATGCCATTAGAGCTGCAAGAACGAGAAGGCTGGATAAGAGTTTTAGCTGCAGGGGAAGCTCGGGCTGAGCAGTACCCTCTGTGATGGTGCGGGCAGGGCTGCCTGCAGCAAAGGAAAGGTGGGTGGTGATGGCTCATGAGCTGCAGGATAAAACAGGCCTTCTGAGAAAAAGCAAGGCTCAGCTCTCTGGGCAGGCATAGAAGTGGGCCCCACTACATGCATGATGTGATTACCTACCACTGACGACGTTAGATCAGGTATCAGATCAGGACTCCTGCAAGCACAGGGATGCGCTCTTAGAAATTCATAGGAACCTGGAAAAACCAAGCTGCAGTCAGAATTTGCAGTTAAAACAGCAATAAACTCTAGTGAAAATAACACTGGAAAAGGAAAGAAATGTAGTGAACGTCTCAGTGTTTAGAAATGCAAGCTTTCACACTAAGAGCAGTTCAGTCATCAAAAGGAGAGAAAGCTGGAGAAGGGAGCACAGTAAATACACGTTCTGCATCCAGTAGGAGTTTAATTACCTTGAGAAGTGAAACTGATTCCATTGCTTTATGGGTGGTAAACTTGGAGTTTGGCAATACCCAATACACACAATGTATTTTTATGCAATGCTCTGCAAACTGTCAACAGCATGCGGCTTTGCAGCTGATCAACCTTTGCAGACCTTTGAAAATGAGGACATCCAGTGGCTGAACATTCTAACTGGGATTTTCATCAAGGATTTATGTCCCTGGCAGAACCTCACCACAGCCCTTCACAGAGACCTGAAGTAGGTTGTGCGTGGAGTAAAGGCTTTTACAGAAGCCCTCTGCACTGGGGTAAATTCCACTTAATAAAGGGCTCATGATGGTAACAAATGGTTTGAGGCAGGCTCAGGAAGTACCACCCACTAATACCTAGCCAAGAATATTGCTTTACCATTCCTTCTCTGCTTCCCTGGGATCAAAGGCTCATGACTTTATTTACTTTACATATATAAAAAAAAGCTTTCAAATCCCAACATGTTTCTTGTGTGGTCTCTAAGTGTCTTATTTAGTCACACCGAGTAAACATGGCTGTGAGTTTCTGAAACCCTTCACACCTAACCAGTCCCTCTGGAACCAATCGGCACAGCAAGCGTTGCACACCAGGTGTTTAGTAATTTAGCCTTAGATGCAGCAGTTTGAATTTACACCTAGCTCCTATATTACTATAATATTTCAAGACCAATTGCAGCAATTAATCATATTTCCAAATACATATTGTAGGAGAGGAACTAAAATATTAGTAAATCAAATTCATGCTTTCCTGCCATGAAATTGCAGCAACCAATTACTCAACGATGTAACATTCCAGGACAAGAATATTGTGTGAAGCATAGCAGAAACAGAATAAAAATATATGAAAATCAGAGTCACTTGTAGAAGGAATGGGAGACTGGAGCTTTTGTACATTTACAGGCCATGATTTCCCCTGGGGAACGGCCATACAATACCTTTGTCTGCAATAAGTAACATGTCACCCAACACTGGGCACCTAATTTGGCAGATGGGAATTGCAGAATTGTGCTGAATTGCAATTTCCAAGATGAGCTGGGTAAGGCCAGTGAGTAGAAAAGCCCTTACCTTTCTAGAAATTTGATTTGAACTAATAAATCAGTGAGCAAAGCTGAGCATTCCCAGGAACTTAATCTCTTCAAAGAAGAGCTGTAGTTTTCAGGACTGACTCTTCCAGAGTAACAGCAATTGTTTTTTCCTCTGGCTTGAGGCTTATGAAGACCAGAATGAGAATCCCATCGTGGATGTCTGCACGCTTACATTAAAAGTTCCTGTATTTGGGGTGGCCATGCCTGCTGGCTAACAGCATATAAACTCCTGCCATCTTGCACGTGTTGTAATGTGGAAGCACGAATGAGAAATTCAGGTTATTTCCCCCTCCCCATTACTATTGGTGTTCTCTGCCTCTCTAATATCTTTTATCTTTTCTGGACCATTAGCATCATACCCAGCTACTTACATAATTTTACTTACTGGTAAAAGTTACATTGTTTTGGGAACAGGTGTTTAAACCAGTGCACTAAGCAAAGTCAAGTCAAGGTTCCCAGTCAAACTGAATTGCCTGACTTTCCTCTTTGTTCTTCCGCAAAGGTAATTTTAATTACATAAACTTCACAGAGCAGCTCATGAGGAGCAGCTAAATTACAGACAGCAGGCAGGGACAGGTGGGGAAAAGTGGCTTGGAGCTCTGAGAGGTGTTGTAACCTGTGCTGTGATGCAAGAAAATTGGCAAAGCAACTGAATATCATCAATACCAGGAGCTTCAGGGCTCTTTTCAGCATTGTGATAAGCTTTTGACATAGAGCCCCCACCAGCTTGCAAGAACTTCATCCTGAAATTAGAGAGATATTTTCAGTTATCTTAATCTTATGGCTAGGTTGTCCTGGCTTTATACAAAGCATAAGCATTTCATAATTCAGTGAAATGCATTATGAATGCAACCACGAAGCATGTACTTATTTCCCTGGAGGCTGCCTCAGATTATATGTTGACAAATTATATACTGACAGATTATATGGTGACAAGCAATTCATCCTTCCGTTCCTTTCACCAGTCCATCAAAGACAGAAACCCCATTGTACACAGGCTGAAAACAACAAAACAAGCACATTAGTTTGCTCTCATGTGGCTAATTTGCTTTCAAATGCCTGTTTTCAGCTGTGAGACATAAGGGCAAAAATATTCTCTTTCTTTCTACTTTAAGTGTAAGGGGGGAAAAATTGTGTGCCCAAGTAGTGTAAGTAAGAAAACAATAGCAAATACATATTTTGATTTTTCCAATAGTACAAAATTTACATGGCCATTATTGACAGTAGAATCAACCTCAGATGTCTGTGGAGGTGACTAAATACTCCCCCTTCCTCCACTCCATAAGGAATCAAACCTGTTCTTTTCAGTTAAAAAACATCAAAAAATTATGTAGTACCCATGCCTCATCTTCCGCAGATTAAAAAAACAAACAAACAATCTATATTCTCCCTTTTCAACAAACTACATGCTAGAACATCATCATTTTCTCTGTGTCAGCCCAAGCCAGTGATCTGGATCAAACCCAGCTGTCTGTAATAAGACAGAAAATGTCAGTCAGGGAATTGCTTGCTCTCTCCTGCTGAGGTCTGAAAATGGCGAGGCAACGTATACTGGGTTTTGAAGAAATTCATCTATACTTTCACCAGAATGGCCTGCAATTTTGAAGTCCTACTGAATACAGCTGTACTTACCATAATGAAAAATAACAGATGTATATCACAGAGCTTTGTTTTTCCACTTTGGTGATAGTGGAATTTCTTATTGGACTTAATGGACTGTGAATATTGCAAACTGAGCAATTTGACAGTCTATTGCCATTCCTGTATTTCTCAAGTTCCAGCATAAATTTGCTAGAATAAATCCCAAGCGCTGAACATTAGCACAGATTTAACTGGTTCAGCTTCACAGCTATCGCCCACTGACCAGGTACAGAAACGGCCTTTGCATTTGCCCTGGCTACTCTTCCGCTGATACCCTTTCTGCTCGAACGCAGGCATTAACAGAGAGATAGGATCTCATCCTGATGTTCAGAAAACAGATTTTGAAGGGATTATCCAACCAATGGAAAATTAGTTTTTCTGAGTTTAATCTGGCATGCCCTCCCGCACCCATCCACTGCAGTGTTAAGAGTCAACATCTCTGCTCAGATTTATTTCCCAAAAGCCAGGGGCTTTTAGTGGATGACTCCTATTAACATTCCCATAAAGCAAGCATTACTGTCTCTGTATCCTGGAAGCAGCAGGTTTCTCTGACTTTCTGAAACACTGGTTTTGCTATAAGCATTGTCTCCTGCAGCAGAGATTTTTAGATGATGTTTGCTATTTAGAGCAGGTAAAAGGGGGTGAGTATAAAGAGCTGATGGGGCTCCCCATGAAGAGAAGCAGCAAGCCTCATAGTCTGAACACAAATGTGCTGCGGCATATCTTGAAAGCAGTGTCACTCTCCTGCAACCTTTTGCGCTTAATTTTCCATAGTGGGAAGTGGCAGGCCATTAGCAGCACACTCGTGGAAATTGCTAACTCACCCCGAATAAAATCTGGAGGTTTGCTGCCTGCCGCGGCCGCGCTGCCAGCCACTGGGCTGTACCGCAAGGGCTGATGTGACAAGGGGATGTATTTCATGTACCCCAGATGTAAAATGATGGAGCTCTTGGAAGGCACTCAGGGAAGTCTTCCCTCTAGCAAATCCTCCTCTTATTTAATAGGGACAAGAAGTGACATCTGATTAAAGATGCAAGCTCAGACATTGATCTCTGGTCCTGTAAGCTGCTACACCAAGACCACCAGACCTCCAAACAACTGAGCCATATATGGTCCTGTACAGGCATCAGCACAGCTACTGCTGCTCCCAAAGCATCTTGTCTCCACTAGATAAAATAGCACAGAGTTTTTCCCCTGTGAAAATAAAAAAACCCAGTCTTTTTAAAAAGCTGCCAAAAGGCATCAGACCCAGAGTTAGGTAAGCAGAAGGCAGTGTGTTTATCTACTCGCTTCAAAACAGGCACAGCCCACTCGTGTGAGGCTGTAAGCGGAGCTGCGGATGAGCAATACCTGAGAGCAAGGCAGGTTTTGGGTACAGAGAAAGCTCCTTTTTTTTTTTTTAAAAGTCCCATTTTCAAACACAGGCATCAGAATTGGACTTTCTAAACCTGAATGGGAAGCATCTGCTTTCGGGAACACAAGCACCTATTTCACACTTACTGACAAATCAGCAAGTCAAAGTGTGAAGAAAACTAATTTAGCAGATGGAAAAGTATGAACAAACACTTGAAGACAGCAAACACATCCTTATTTTTGAGCACATTGAGAGCATCCTGATTATTTTGAGCTACATTAGCAGGGAGCGGTTGCGTCTCTGAAACTAGGAAGATTTAACTTCCTGTGGGAGTGTTCCAAAAAAGGAAAAATGCCACTGGAAACACATTTATAAAATTATCTGTGGTGGGGAATAGGGAATGGTTTCAATGTGGGAACTAAGGTGACAGCCCTGAAAATGAGAGAGAAAAGAAAAGCACACATGTGCAACACAAAAGAAAGCAGAATATATGCTAGGGCATCTGCCAGAGATGTTCCTTCGTGTGGCGTTGCACTGCTGTATTGCACCAGGAGCCTTTTGTTTCTGAGGAGAGGCTGGAAATGCCAGCAAGCTTTGGGCAGAAAAGAGGTAGAACCAAAACTGCCTTACTCGACATTATGGGGAGATCTGGCAAGGTGAACAGCTACTTTAGCATTTTGGATGATAGATCTAAAAAACTAGTGTATTATTTTTAATCTTACAGCTGGGGATTAGCCTGACATTCCTCTGATTTTTAAGGTTGCCCATGCATGTGGTTTGGCATCTACTCAGAGGAAAAAAAAAACCCTCTAAGCTGCATGCCAGAATGCTTGGAAAGGGGTTGTTAAGAGGAAATGACCTGGACCATAATCTTCCTAACTGCCTGAGGGAGCTAGAGTCAAACTGTACCCAGCTTCAGGAGGAAACGGGGACCTCGTTCTCACAGACACTTCTTGCAGCACTTGAACTGTGCAACAACCCCTCCCGGACCATGGGGGAGCCGCTGGGAAGGATGGACAACCAGGGACAGGAGACACTCTTCCAGAAGGGCAGGAGGTGGGATGCAGGGCACCCGCCTGACTTCTTACCACCCTCAGGACTGCACTCTCATGGTGACACCGTTATCTTTCTGCTATCAAAATTCTTCCCAAATTCCACTGCCTGGAAACCTTAAAAAAACCAAATAATTCTAAACTTAGGTAAGCAGGATGTACCTGAGAACATAGGAAAGAAAAAGGCAGCCCACTGCTGTCTCTCTGCAGGTAAGAGCTTCCCCTTCCCTGGGCAGCAGCATGCAGGTAGCTACAGTGAGGTGGGAGCCAGGCACTGCTGGGAGGAGACAGGGAATGATGGGCGGGCATCCCGGAGGAGAGTCAGCACCCAGGCAAATGCATCTTCTCTCCTATGGAGACAGCAGCACCATGGGAAGCTGTCACTCTCAGAATTACAGCAATTCATCCCTAGAAGAAAGACGTTATTTTTAATATAATTCAACAGATTAGAACAGGAAGCTTAATTTCTTATCCATCATTTATAACAGAGCAAGAAAAAAAAGGCAGGTAGGAAGAATGGTTGTCTTGTTCCCTACAAGCTCAAGATCTCAGTGAATTTTAACTACCGAGAGCTAAGAAGCATGTAAACCACTGTGCTAGTCAGAGCAGCACCAAAACCGTGGTCTATCACATCCTTGGTTTTTCCCTAAATCTTCAGAAAAACCCTTTCTGTGCTGTAAGTACCATAATTTTGAGAAAATTATACTGTGTTTTCAATGTTTAACACTGACTTACATGCAAAATATAGCTCAGTCTTACTCAAACAACCGAGACAAATGCTTCATACATTATGCATGAGTTCTTCCACAAAGCTCTTGATACAGATTATAGTGAATCAAGATATGCCGTCATCTGACTGTTGAAAGTTTTGGTAACACTGAATGATTAAGCAACTTCACGGCAGACCCACTCCAAGGTTTTCTTGAGGAAACTGTTCCCTAAGCCTCTCTTGTTAGGCAGGCCAAAGAGATTTGAGCCCTCAGTAGTGAAAGGGGTGCTGCTGTAGCAAACAGCAGAGGAAACACAGGCACAGCTTAGTGCAGCTCTCCAGACTGGGAGACTTCTGGAAAAGGCACTTAGTAGAGACTGGGGACATTTCCCTTCTTAGGGACCAGTACCTTTCTGAGAATCTTAAATTTTAACATCTTTGAAGGACCATTAAGAACCTATTAGGACTTGTAGAATAAAGCATTTCAGATTCTGCCTGTTCTAAAAGTTATTTGTTCTCCAAACAGTCACTGGGGAAAAAAAAGGCTTCATAAAATATACCTTTCCCTGGTTCATTAAGCTCAAAGAGAAGAGTATATAGAGAAGTCCAAGAGGCAACATAACCTTTATTTCCTCATGTGTTTCTCCCCTTCTTAAAGCACTGAATCACTTTTGCCATGACAATAAAGGTCAGGGAGGCTGTCAGCCTCCTCATGATGCAATGCCCTCTTACCAAAGAAGGGAATTTGAAACAATGCCAGTAGATTAATCAGCCAGTGATCAACATCCAGATCAAAACAAAACCTTGTGGCACAAGGCAGAAAGCTCAGAGGTCCCTGTTATATATATATATTTTTATTTTTTTTTGCATTTTCAGAGACACATACAGTATTTTTCTCCTTCCCTATAAAGGCAGAGAGATCGGTACCTCTGCTTGGGGTCGGTGCTGTTCATCCCTCAGCTGCAGGAGCAAACTCAGGTCTCAGGCTTTCTGGAAACACGGAGAAGCTGCTTTGTGTATAAGCCTTTGGGACTTCTCTGCAACACTTAATTCTCTCCCTGCTTTTCTAAATGCCTAAGCCCAGAACTCATCTGTCAGCACTGCTCCAGCATGATACTAATCCTCTGAAAAGTCACACTTTAATGTGCCACTTTAGCGTTTATCTAAATTTCAGATAGACTAATTATCTAACTTTCAGGCTGAAAGGTCTGAAAGCACCGAAAAGCACATCAACACAGGTAACTGGGAAAATATGTTTTGCAGAGAGCTGTCTACAGCACATCTGTGGGAGAGAAAAGCCAAGAACTCCCTGAGTGCTGGGGAAAGCTGTAAGTACGGAAAGGACCTTGTTTGGTGAAAGAAAGTTCTGAAATGTATGAAGCAAGGTGGCAGGAGGACAAGAGCTTCAACTTTTTCCCCTCAGAGAGGTCAGCATCTTGGAAAGAGGTAATGTTGCTTCCCAGTCAGGTCTCAGCAGCTTTCTCCACTCTTGCAGGGTAGACTCCTTCCTTCTTCCAGAGGCAAGCAGCAGCTCGCTCCTCTTCATTTCTATCCGAGCAGCTTATTTTCCTGCTTCTTCAGACTCAACAATTCCCTAAACATTAAGGGATATGTCCTGGAAAAGTGGTAAAGAGCTTTGTCTACCCACTTGCAGTTCTGTAGGACAGCTACATGAGATTTTCCAGAGCTGTTCAGCTCCCTCCCTGAGCAAGTGCCATTTTTAGGTCTGTCACCAGGGATAAGAAGATGCAACTTGTCTACTGTAAACAGAGTTCATGAAACATACGCTGCTGAAGGCTTCCACTGGCACTTCCCACAGTAAACACACCATTTAGGGCTTAAGCTACAGAAATAACATTCATGACTTTGTAGTTTCCCATTTAAAGCAGGGATTTTACAAAAAAAAAAAAAAAAAAAAGACCACAAAAAAAAACCACAACCCCAAACCAACCTTCTGCACTACCTCGACAAGAATAGTTTCTTCTTCTGAACCTAAGAAAGACACTTTGATTCTGAAACTAGATTTCTATGCCTTAAAATATTTGGTAATTTCCAGAATATTTGATGCTTCATTTCTGAAGAACTGTGACAGCCTCATCATGTATTTAATTCTACAGTCTTGTCAATTCCAGGCTCCATTTCTAGTATCATTTTTGTCTAGGGCCACACTGGTGAGGAAGTTGAGGAGGATTAAACACACAGGACCGTTAGACCTCAGATTCCAGGATGCTCCATCTTAGAGAACACAGCTTCTCCTGATCTTTATGGTTCTAGGCCATGACAGACCTGGACTCTGTATGGCCAGCTTTAGAAACAACCTTCAAATGTTCTGGGATTGGTACATTCCTCTACACAATTGGAAACGCTTGTTTTTCATCTGCTTTTTTGTTGTTCTGGATCCCAACTCTCCACAAATTATATTTATTTCCTGAAAAGCCTGCAATTCTGTCTCTAAAATGTGTGTAGTCACAGAGGCCCCTTTTTGCTAAAGATTAAGGTTGAAGTTTTAAAAACAACCCAAGACACGTAACCAAAGGAAATGACTGTGCCACAGAAAAACAAACGTAGTTCAGCTCTATGAAGAAGTTGAGAGAGAGAAAATCCAATAGTTGTGTAAGGGTGCAACTCACAAGTGTGCAGAAAATTTTAAAAAGCACATTAAAAAATGTTTACTAGAAACTGTAAGAGGAGGATACTACACCTCTGTACATCACACACCACCTCCATCAAGCAGGAGGAGG
The DNA here is from genome assembly GCF_000699245.1 of Pterocles gutturalis. Classification (NCBI taxonomy): domain Eukaryota; kingdom Metazoa; phylum Chordata; class Aves; order Pterocliformes; family Pteroclidae; genus Pterocles; species Pterocles gutturalis. Next base: position 9,805 of record NW_010121148.1, read on the forward strand.
AGTTATTTAGTTCCATTCTCATACCAAGCAGCACAACTGCAGAGTGATTCCACCATCTTCCTGAAGAGTTTCAGTGCTAAACAATGGTACCCAAAGCAGAGACCACTGCAAAGCAAAGGCAAATGATCCCACCAAGAAATGCCGAACCCAGCCCCTGCAGTGGCTCAAATGTGATTGATCATGAGGACACATCACCATTCTTCTTCCCTGATTGATTCAGCAGGTCAGAAGGGAAATGCTTCAGCAGGTCAGAGGGGAAATGCTTGGGGGGCTGGAGGGAAGAATTGCTCATGTGGAAATTACTGACAAAGCGGAAAAAAAAAAAAAATCCACAGTATGTTCAGTCTGTAAAGAAAGAAGAAAAAGACCATTTCTCACATAGATGGTGAACCAGGAGAGCAAGCTACTCCTTCAAGCTCCTCCTTCCTCCCTTGCCTGGTAGGATTAAGCTTGCCACAAGCAGACATTACAAATCCAGAGAGAACTAGACTTGCTCTTCTGGTGGCAACAACTGGTTACAACCACAGGAAAAAGATGTTGATAAATTCTGCTGCGGACACTGCCTTTGGCAGCTCTGTGGGAAGAGGGAAACTCTAGGTATATCTAGGAATGTCTTCTTATTCATCAATCCACCGATATTTTTCACCACACTAAATCCCAGCACAGACAGTTTCCTGACCTTTCAGATGCCAAGTCTGAGATTCACACTGTGTGATGGGATTTCTTTTCCTTCTGCTGAGATTATCCAATGACTACCAGAAACCTTCAGAAAGCCCCAGGTACCAGACAGCCAACATC
>NW_010121148.1:10633-32419 GCF_000699245.1 Pterocles gutturalis
TCCCAGTTGTGCCTTGCTTTGGCAGCAGCTCACATACTGATCCTTGGAACACTACCAACTGACAGCAGTATTCACAGGGCAGTTCACTGATGTCTCCAAATTCTTCCAGAAGGATCATGCCAAACCCTACACCCCTTCCTAGCTTTGGCCCAGGACTTAACCTAGCATTTGAATGTCTATGTGGTCCCTGAGAAGAGCTTAGCTCCTCGAACTTCACAGGCCTTTTGAGCAGGGTCTCATATGAAAGAACTCTTCACCTCAAAACTGTGTTTTCTCCTCCTGCCCCAGGGACTGTTTAAATGGAATACAGTCAGGCCAAGTTTTCTTCTTGGGCTCAACCACTAACAGGATGGGAAAACATTCCTGACTGCTATGAAACAAACATTGGCAGGAAATGGAAAGTGGTTTCTATGCATGGAATGGACAGTTCAGGAAGAAAAGAAGTATTCTCCACTTGAGGTCTTTTCCACAACAACAAGGTTTTCCTTTTGTGCCCATAATTTTCTCCCATTACTCATTTATTTTCTGGAAATGAACATGGAATTTGCTTGTCACCTGGAGGGAAAAGCATTGTGCTGCTGGAATAAAAGGCTCCAGGGATACTCCAAGAGGACTAGGAGCTGCAATGTGCTTCTAAGGAAGAGAAGGCCATGTGCACTCACGACGTTTAGTCTTTCTGTGAAAATAGCCACTTACCCGAGAAGGATCACAGGTCTCCACCAGGGAGCGCAGAGCCAGTTGACTAGGACACAGAACAGGTCAAACACACAACAGGTGGATACAGGGCTTATCAGGAAGAGGGATCTGGCAACCAGCCTGGGGAGTATGTAACAAGACCAACCAAAAGTCTTTCCGTGCATCCACCAAAAGGAAAGCAATCTGCCTCAGGACAGTATACTCCAATAGTATGTATTGTTAAGTATGTCAGGTGCCAAGAACACACAGACCTAGCAAGAACTGCTCTTTACTGGAGTAACTGCACAGGGATGGAATACAGGAGACTGCAGAAGCACCTACATAAATTCAGATTAAAAGGATACGCTGTTGAAGTAAGCTTTGAATTTACCTCCACATATGCTTTGAATTGTGTCATGAAGCAGTGTCAAACCACAAAGCCAGGATTCCTCACAAATGAGCTGGGCATTCCCAGAGCATCACCCCGACACTGCAGCCGCAGGTGGGCATTCGGTCCATAGGAATATACCACAGCACATCTGAAGTGAAAGAGAAGCCTTAGACTAAAGTGTGTGTAGCATCACCTACCTTATTGTAAAGAAATTTGCCTGTCTACAGTATTTTCTAATGTAGAAGCTGTCAGGAAAACAGTGTGATCCCATGGGTACCCTCTGCATTTCTCTTCCCAGAGATATATCTATAGCCTTTGAAGTGAGAGAAAGTAAGAGGAAACAAAAGCCACCTAATCTTGGACTTACCCTCCCCACAGCTCTGCCATCAGTGTCAAGGATAGAAAAAAAGTTATCTCCTACTTCAATTAACAATGAAAGTCTACTACTTAAAACAACTATTTATCCTTCCATCTCCCAAGGGGACACTCCTATCATCTGTAGCTGGCCCAAATGGTTACAGCTGTGTTCTCTAACACTAGAGTCCAACAGAAGGCTTAGTTATGGCTTGGTCTTTTCTTGCATAAAAGGATACCATCAACAGTTTGAACAAATAAAAGTGATTTAGCAAAATACTCAGTTCTTGAACAATTCACACTACACTTGATACAAAACTCCAGCTGAATTAAATTCTGCCATCAACTGATTAGCAATTACATGATGACCAGAGCTGTTTGATGGACAGAGGGTGGTACACTGGCTGTTCAGCCAGTTTAACTCCTGGATAGCTCCTCCTACAAGCATTTTTGCAGATACGTATGGCAGACACTGCACTATGTCGCCTACTAGTCAATGCTTGTTTTGATCCCAGAAACAAAAGCAAGCTCCCCAGAGTTTCCACGTGTCCTGGTTTGGTGTGGTGTTTGCTGCTAGCAAAGCGGGTTCAAACCACACCACCAGGTCACCACACCTGTTTTCATCTTTCACTCTTTAATGCAACTATAATGTGTGGGAAAAAAACCACAACACAGTGGCACACCTGCTGACTTAAAATCCTTCTCTAAATAGAGCATTTGCAGAGGCTGTTATGGGTGGGTGACTACATTACCTGACTGCAAAAGCCATTTTTAGCAGCAGAATTTTTGTAATCTGAAAATTTATAGGATGGCAAGGCAATTCACAGGTAAGGTGTCTTGAGTAAGAAACAGCAACTGGTTTCACGATGATTTTACCCTTACCCTGTGGTTCAGGAGAAGTTCTAAAATGCCAAATCCTATAGGAGTACAAAGGAAGAAACAAGACCTACTTGCAGCTACTGAGTGCAGTCTATAGAAAGAGCTCCTCCATTTGTAAGCCATGCCTTCAAGGCAAAGTCAGACTTTCATGCAAAGGAACTGGTTGAGACGAAGCAACTACAAAGAAGTATCTCATTTCTAAAAGCAAACCCATTCGTTGACCAACCCCAAACTGCAGCAGTCCCCAACTCTTGAAAGGACAGCTATTCAAGACCAAATAGCTTTTTCACTTTGAACACAAAAGGCTCATATTAAAGGTCGCGAGCTAGGCCACTTCATGACAGACTGCCTCTTCATGACAGACTGGGAGCAACAGATCATAGCATAACACAAGTCTTCTCTAATCTCCAGACTTAAATGAATTATTCTGCATGAGTTCTACTAGTTGACCACAGCATCAAACTGATGACGTTCTTAGTTTTCCCCCCTTCCTCCTTGTTCCCAAAATTATCTCTCTCACACAAGTACTTAATGCCTTTAGATGGTATCTCACAGTGACAGCTCTGGTTTTAATTATTGGACCAAAAATGTCCCAACTAGACAAAGCTCTTGAATAACACATGATTTTTCATTAACTCACTATCATAGCCTGCCGTATTTAACCTGGCAGTATATAAATCCTACTTTAAAAAAGCAATTTAAATTTAAACATTGTCTTCTCCTACCTCTCCTTTAAAGGTTCATTGCCTAAGTCAAGTAAAAGGGCTGAAAAGCACATAGTGCCCTGAGTAAGGATGTTTCACAGCCCACTTCCAGTAAGTCAGAAGTTGAGCACCACTGTCTTATAAAGGCTTCTGTTTCCAGAAAAGGAAAAAGTAAAATCCAGCCAAATCATGTATTCATAGAAAGAAAAATATAAAAGTCTCCCTAGGAAAACCTTTAGTGGAACAAATACACTAAGTTTCCAAAACACTTTTGTGCAAGAGATGCCAGACCTGTTTGCAATTGTATCTAAGTACACCTTGTGGCCATTTCTATTAGATAAGCTGTGGGTATATTTTGCCAAGGTTAAAGTTATCAGCTTATGTACACATTTGCATAAGCTTTTCATGGAAGCACTTAAAGACAGCATCTATAGAAGTCCATATAAACTGATTTTTCATTAGTGTGTACTGACATTATTTCAATTCAGTTTTCCTCATTCATGAATAAGAAAGGAGCAGTATGAAAGGACTCAGAGGTTTCCATTTTTATTGCAAATCATTCGCTCCCAAAATATTTTATAACTATTTTAATTAAGGCAAATTGCAGAATGTTTACATTAACATTACTGTCATCAGCTGTATCATGGTACATGATATAAAAATAGTCACATAAGCTTCAAATATGCCACCTCGTTTTACCGTCGTCCAGCTCTACTCTTCAATGCTTTCAAAGTTTTCCTCATGATTGGTGCAATTTCTTCTATAAAAACAAAAAAAGAGACCAGTTAGAATTACAGCTATGAGTGATTTAAAATGGTATTAGTATAATATTAAGCAAGTATTAATAGACAGCAAATTACAACAAGTATCTTGATAATCTTAGGAAATTCCATTTACTTCTGATGGGCTTCTTTCCATCTTGAGTCATTACGCTTGAGCTAGAGCTTCCACTGTTGCTAGCAGGGATCAGATTTGATGTGTTATTTCTGTCTCTGCTTTCTGGAATCTTCGTCCTTTTAAAACAAGGAAATAAGAAAAAAATTAGCATTTAATATCAAACTACTATTTGCTCACTCTCATTTTGGAAAAAAAATGGTCACAAACATTTAAGTCTTTATACATTTAAAAATCACAGGATAATTCAGATTAGACAGGATCTCAGGTCACCTAGTCCATTCCCCTGCTTGCACAAATTTTCCATTTATTAATTTTGATGCATCTTAATTGTCTTCAAAATTAAATGATCAGTATTGGTGGCAGATCAAAATGTTTAGCAATACCACGGTGATTCATAATGCTCTGTGCTCTAGTTTGCTCTTTGTGTTTATTTTCCTCTTTGAACGCAGCTGAACTGCTAACTAGCTCTGACAGAAAATGAGGACAAATTTACAAACTTTTATATTTGTTTCTAAAGTAGGAATGTCTAGCAAAAGGCACAATAACTAGCCCTAAATATTGGGATGGAATCCTCAATCAACAGGACAAGAACTGAGGCAGGCACAGACACAGAGATGATGCCTACTGCGAAAGACAGTTAATCCAACACAGCATTAAAGTGTCAGCATGATGTCACCAAGCTGGGCAGTCTTGTATGCCGCAGCCAGTCACTGACATCTGCTATTAGTTATCGTATACCACTGCACACTGCACTGCAAACTGCAGCCTGACAGGGATCTGCACGGCTGCCATAGGACCTTTTTAGCTCCTGCAAGACCAGTTTCTTAAGTGAATATTTCAGCTGTACAAATTCTACAACTTGCAAAACCAAGAGGTTTCCAGAGGACATGGTCAAAGCAATGAAGTTAAACTCATCATGCCTAAACAAACTCTTGTTTCTCAAGAGGGCAAAGCAACGATCCTATTAGGGCTTCTTTCACACAACAGCAGTTCTTCCTAATTTATCATGCCTGAGGGGGGGGGGAAAAAAAAGAAAAAAACCACAAACATGCAGGGCTTTGAGTACATCATTCAGTTACTGTCTGAGAGATTACTGGTGCAGAAAGGACATTTACACGAGTGTACTTGAAGCACCTAAACAGGAAGGCTGGTCTTCTCCCAACACAGATATAACCTCTCACAGGGCAACAGAAAGCAGAAGACTAACTTGAAGCTACTTCCTTGGTGGGGGAGTATCTTTCCTTTGAAAACAGCAACAGTATGGAAAGAAGCTTCCTACTTTAAATCACCTAACAGTGCAGCTATAAAAACACTGTATCTGGTGTAAAAGCTGATTTTAAGAAGTTCCTACATCCAGGCTGTCATTCCTGCCCCATACCACCATCCTGAGCAGGAAGTTGAGGCGGCTTGACTAGTCCAAGCTCTTGAAACTTGCAGAAAACACACTTCCACATGGTTTTGTAGGGTTTTTTTCCCCCTGATAAGCCCAGGTCAGTTCAGTTATCTAGTTCGCATGCCTAAGACCAAACAATTAATCAGCACAACTGCAGGCACTGCAGCATCAGAACAGAAACAACTTAAAATGACTCTGCTGACATATTCAGCTTTACTAAGTCACTCTTGCATCACATTTGCAACAGCTTAAGTTTCATCCACCCTGTTCCCAGCTATCTGTCACTATCCACTCCCATATTTGTCAATCTGCATAACTGTGCCCTAATTCAGAATAATGAAAAATGTTCCACCTGCTGCTCCCCCAAGGGGATAATGTCAGAAGAGCTAGTTGCAGAGCAGTTATGCCAACACAGGAACAACCACAGGCAATGGGGACAAGGGAGGGGACCATGCTCACCAGCAGCCACAGCAAAGTGAGTGACAACGGCTTAAGACACCCATGTTCAGGCAGTATGAACACACTCCATAGCTTTTATGGTCCAGCATGAGGTGCTTCTGAACCAAACTGATGATTTTTCTTTCAGACAAGAACAGATATTCAAACACTAAAAAACACCATCCTGTTTCCACACAGTTGAGAAGGGAAGAAGAGGTAGAAGCTGGTGCTACAGCTGGTTTGTTTCCCTGTTGCAGCCATCCTCTCGGCTACAAGAGAGTTCGTTAGGCTGGTAGGAACAGGACAAACCTCCTTTCTCAGCTTTGGTTCTCATGGCTGTTGAACTCCTCTGAACTAAGATGCCAAAGAAAATTTGGCTTTGTGCCATACAAAGGAAACAGTTGCAGAATCCCAGTTTTCTGTTCCTTCAGTGACTAGTGTTGGCTACTGTTCCAGACACTCCTTTAAGCTGCCAAAGCAGAAACCCACAATCAGGAGTATTAAAAGTTGCTGAGATCCACTCTGGTGAGCTATATCACTCTCGACAGCTGACTGGGATTTTATGAAAGCAGGAGAACACATGAAGCTACTAGGCAGGTTTACAAACATGAAACACCAACACTGGAATCTCCCCAGAATGTCAAGCGGCACTAGTGTAATCTGGAGGAAAAACAACAGCATCCGCTCACTCTTCAGCTGGGAGGATGAATTCATCACTGGCACTCTGGAGAAATGAGCAATGACAATGCATACACGGCAGAGGAGCACGCAAGACTTAAAAGGCAAGTTAGTTTCTAGCCACTAGCTGCTTAAAAAAGGAAAGTAAATAGAAAGCTATTTATAACTTCATAAATATTTTGCCAGCAAGCTTTTGTACTGACAAAGACATCTAAACTCAAAAGCATAGTACAGAACACTTACTTGCACTTCTCTATGGGATGAAGTTGGGTGACAGGTCCTGCTGTCCCATGGATTTCTTGATGTCGGCGAACGTTCCTGGGTGGTTTTGCTGCACTGGTCATGTAAGCCATTTTTACTTGCCTGCCTAACAGAGAAGCAAGAAGCAGAGGATATATGACTTTTTTCCCCTTACGTCCAAAACTCAGTTGATAATATGATTGTGTGGCAATTTCTGGGTTTAAATTGGGGAAAAAAGTAATTCAGAAAAGCAGAATCTGGTACGAAAATAGTAACTGAACCATGGCAAATCATATACAGACTGCATACAGTATTTCTTCATATTAACTTCAGTATTTGTAATTACATTTGTACTCTTTGCATTGTTGCTTAGAATCCTCAGTCTAACCCACAAAGTAAGATTGGTCTACTCTATGCTGCAAGTATTACACATTAATGTATTGTACTAAAGCTAACCACAGATTTTACCTTTTGGTTTCTCAGACTGAGCTGAAAGAATATTTTTTGTAAGCATCTTCAGTTTTTCCTCTCTCTGATTGAACAGTCTCAAGTACATTTCACGCCAAGACTCATATTCTAGGAGGCTCTCATTTTTAAAATCTCTCTGGCAGTGTTTCTTCCACAAATGGTCAGACTCTTCCGTAAACATCTAGTTTGAACACAAGATACCTTAAATCAAAGATTTAAAATAACATTTCCAAGAGTACCTGCTAGCTGTGCCTGTAGACAAAGCCCAATACCCCAGTGGAGAAAGGTGCAGAACAAATCCCACCACACATGCTGTCACAAGTATCCTCAACATGAAGCGTGGCAATACCCTGCAGAGATACTGACTTCAGTCTAGAAGTCACATAGCTTCAAATAGCAGAGCTCTGTATTTGAGTTAATGAGCCATGCTTACAGGCTAGGCTTGCATTTCCGGCACAAGCTCAGGCCACACCAGCTCTCAACTTTAGGCATGCAGAGAAATGGCCAACTTGCACTATGAAGAGCTAAACAGTCAGAATCTCAATGTTCAAATGCATCATGAAGTCCTAACAGTGTAGACAAAAAAAAATAAAAAATCTACCACACACATTAATTCTCACCCCAGATACTTCCTGGTTGGTATGCTTTACAGCCTTAACAGTTTGTAACTTGAAAACAGTTGGTTCTATTATGACTTTCCCAGCTATTTCACTGGTAAATACTGTGGTGGTTTGTTTGGTTTTTTCTCTTATTTTTAGAAACACCCTGACAGTTGATGAAGGGAGGCTTGATAATGACAGATGAACGCAAAGAAATAAGTATGCAAGACAGAAAACCAGTGTAACCCGTTGAGAATCTTTATCAAAAAGGGTGCAAGGAAGGCAGAAACAGATGCCTCATGTTCTCCCCGAATTTAACAAGGCAGAATTTACCGGATTACATTCCTCTATTCGAAACAACTGCTCTGGTGTGCAACGTGTTAGCACAGGCTCAAGAATTTCAAAGGGCACACCTCCTACTTCATGTAGTGCTACAAGAGAGGACAGTACTTTCAGTGTCTCATTTCTTTTACTCAGTGGGTAACACCACTCACCAAGCAGTTTAAAAATAAAAATACAAATTAATTTTAGCAAGAACTAACAGAACACATGTTTTGAAGTCAGGCTATGAAAAATATTCATAAATCAGCAGCTCCACACTGTCTGGCAGTTATATCTGAGGATGGAGAAAGCATCTCGAACAGCTATTGCACCATGTTTACCGATGTGTATCATTCCCCTCTGCCCACACCAAGGAATAAATAATTTCTTGATCACTCAATCTAATTTATGTAAACAAACATTTTGGAGGGGAAAAAAATATAATTTATAAGCCAAAAAAAAGGTATTTTAACTAAAATGGGAACTTCAAAAAAGGTAAGCTTTCAAAACGGAACTACATTTTAGCACACCCATAAATCAATTTTTTTAAAGTGCCCTTCAACCTGCTCTGAGTCACTGTTCATAGGGAGGGACAATATCTTTTAGTAGACCAGTTGCTGGTGTGGAGGAAAAAAAGCAATCTCATACACTTTCAGGCACAGTCTGCTACAAAACCCTTAAAGTACTCACAATCAATATTATTTTGAAGCACGCGGATGCACTGTTCATACAGCGTAAGCATCTTTGAAAGACAGACTGGTTTAGAGCCAGAGTAAACTTGCATTTTAGAGTTCAGTCTCCGTCCTGTGAATTGAACCGTCTCACTGACTTCCTGGGGTGCTTCTACAATAGGCACATGGGAAGCTGCAAAAAAAACAAAACAAAAAACCAAACATCAGGCAGGGTTTCTTTTACCTCCTGACATTTTACAATGCTTTAAACATTCAGGTTTGAGAGAAATACACCTGGTAGGACACACGTATATGCTTTTTTTTTTTTAAACACAAACTTACTGCATTACAGTTTGGGACCCTTACAAGTACGATATGTTACAGAAGTCCATTCATCATCATCTAACACCAAGACAGTGTGTACATTGCAAGTGAGCTGCACTAACTCAAATCAGCCTTACATTATCTAGTTCAGGTCTACACGAGCTGTATTCACATCTAGATTACTCTGTTACCAGTCTACAACACATTATTGATCTTCCTGAGATCTCCTAGGGAATCCAGAAGATGTTTCAAGACTAGAGTGATATGAAACCACTGAAACATCACAAGAGCTGCTAGGGGAACCACTGGTACTTTGTCTCATCTACCTATAAAGATATTAGCAAGTTCCTATGCCAAAGCTGCATCTAGTGCTTCCTATATTTCTTCTACCTAAGATAATTTCTACTAAGGCTTTGCCTGCTATAAGGTACAGACAGAAGTAAAGATAAATGGGGCCTTGAAAACTACTACTTGATCTATGCCTTCTCTGCATCCATGGTAACCTTCCACGCTACTTTATTCTGAAAGCCGTAAGAGGGAAGCCTTTATAACCCCCTTCAGCTTCAAGACAATTTCTGCAGATGAGAAAGTAAAGGCAAGGCACTTCTTTGCCATAAACAGGTGAGCTAATATGGTTTATTAGGAAAGGGGATAAAAACATCTCTACATAGAGCTGTAAAAAACCTGTGCTATTTCACATTTATCAGCCTCGCATACTACTTACCTTTAAAGTCTGCAGCATATGGGGGAGATGAGATTGAGATGCCTGTCAGAAATTTAGGCAGTGGCGTATTAAGAAGATCTTGGAGGGATGCCATCTTGGCCTGTGCACAGTCAAGGAAACACTGCTTCAACATTACAAATTTGGGTTTAGCGAGGCTTAAAATAAACCTTTAAGCAACCTCCAAAGTTAACTAGGATAACTAAAATTATTGATTTTCTGCACTAAAATTTACTCACTGGATTACTTTTCAGTGTACCCTTTCATACTCTACTTACCAAGACTACATCACAAAAGGAACTTAATGGGATATCTGCAATCAGTGCATAAACAGAGATTAAAGAAGAGGGTACACGTGTTCAGCTAGCAGGCTTTCAAATAAATCACTATTGATGTTAGAGGCGTACAGTGAATGAGACAAAACTACAAGATGACAAAACGACAATTAAATGTTCAAAGGCAAACCAAATGCCATCAATCACTACTGATGTTAGAGGCGTACAGTGAACGAGACAAAACTACAAGATGACAAAACAACAAATGTTCAAAGGCAAACCAAATGCCATCCTGAAGGACAGGAAATAGCTTTATATCTGGTCCTATCAAGTCTCCTTTATTGTGCCAGATAAGCCATTTAGCCTAAAATTTTCACAGATAACCCCTTAAAAAGGGATTTAAACATGCAGCAGTCTGGTAAAGGTCAGCATTTTGTGCAACATCCTAATGGGATCATAGGTGTCCTTACAGCCCAAACCTTGCATCTCTCTGAACATCACTTCAGTATTTTTAATAACTTTTTAACACAGCTTGAACATCCAAGATTTTCCCTCAGTTTATACTAGAGTACCATATACAAGCCTCTAGATTAATATTTTTCCATTTGGGACAGTAGATACCACATTCAGATTGCAGATCTTCCACAATAAATAAATAAAGCCTGGAGCTTTCACAATCCAGCAAGGATAAAAGACTGAAGAGACCTCTAACGCCCAGTACACAAAAGGGCTTCATTTAAAAGGTCTAATTAATACATGTGTTTAGATCTACCTTGGCTCAGAGGAGCCACCTAAGCTTCTTCCACTTCAAGGGACTAGGACAGTTCACATTACAAACATATATAAGCTATTTTTATGTGCCATACTGTGGTTTAATTCAATGTATTAAAACGAGAAAATTGAGTTCCACTGGAGACCTTAACATTCCCTACTAAAGAACCCCAGCACCTGACAAAACAACCGTGCTGTACACAAACAGCTGCTGCATTCACAAACCAGGCTGGTCAAGAATGGAAGAAGGGGACATCCTTCCCAAGGTAAGTACCTTTCTTTACTTTGTGGGTCAAAAGCAGATTAGCTGATATGCATTAAAGACTATTGACATATTGGAAATAATCCTAAAAATAGAAGACTAGTTCACAGTAAACCGACAGTATGCAATAAACAATTTTTCCCCAATTATTGCGATTATTGGCAATTGCAATGCAGCTGATATTTCAGAGCTGTGCAATCAGTTGCTTAAATAAACACAGCCGAATTTCACTGAAAATAAGAGTCCAAAGCACTTCATCTGCAGTTTATTTGCTATTATCTCAACTATGCAGTGGTTTACCTTTTTATTGGGAGTTTCTGATTGATCATCCTCACATTTTTTTACATCTTCTTCTTGCTCTTTTGCATGAGAAAATGTTGAAGTCTTCTGTGGTAACGAGCTGTTCTGTTCACTGCACTTCTTTGTCTGTTCACCTGCACAACAAGCCTTCCTTTTTCTTTTTCTGTTAACCTGATCATAGTTAAGATAAGATTCAAAAGACATAGTAGGGGGCTCAAATTCTTCATCACTAGATAATTCAGCTTTGCTTTTTATGACAAGTTTTTGTTTTGGTTTCTTCACATGCTTAGGATTTTTCTGCTTGGAAGCATCCTCACTAGGCTTTTCCTTCAGGGGTGGTAAGTCTTCATTGGCTACAGAGGCATGCTGCTTTCCTGAAACTTTCTTGCTGTCTGTGGAGGTTCCCTCTCTGAAGTCACTTTCTTTAGTTTGAGGATTGGTACCCTGGGAAGCATGCTTAGAACCACTGCTGCTACATTCTTTATTATCACCACATTCTTTTTGAGACTCAGAATCTCTACTTTGGTGGGCCTTTTTACTACAAATATTCTGCTTATTCAACTTCTTAGAAATAGGAGCACTATTGGAACTTCTGGAGGCCAGTACAGATGCTTTGGACTTCTCTGAAGGCTTAATCTCCTTGGAAACAGAAGATTTTGTCTTATCTTTTTCTTTTTCAGTATTTTGTTTTCTTCCTCTGTGACCACTGCAACATAAAAAAAACCCTCACATCTCATGCTACATCTGATGCAAAGTTCTTGAACAATCGATCTTTTTACCTACATTAGTAAAACCAAAAGCATTAAATCACACCATGTGTCATAATTGTACAAGAACGACAACTGTGCTCTTCTGTGCTCTTATTCTTCCTTTATTAGTACAGAATCCCCAGAGAAGCAGCTCTTGGGTCCAGCACCACTAAATGCTGCAACAAGAATTGACAGAAAGAAAAGCAGCGAATAGGGACACAACCATCAGTAGGAAAACACGCCTAGCAGTACTATTTGCTTATGATGTGTTGGATACCACTTTTTACACAAGTTTCCCTGCATGCTTTATAACATAGACATAGTACTTGAAAAAAACTAAGAGACAATTTATGACATGCTCTGTAGGTGATACAGATCACAACAGGTCAGCCTTTATGGTTTGCTTATCACAGGTTCTGGTATTTCACTTTCGTGTTGTTTGAACAACTTCAGATTTAAAATGCATTATTCAATCAACCTAAACCTTTGGCTTTCTCAGCTCAACGGCCTCAAAATGTTGGAGGTCTGCAAAACATCTAAAGCACAGTCAGCCTGGCCATGGCAGTTGTGGCTGCTTCATCCTGAGAAGAAATCATATCTCTTCAGTGTGATTCCTCCAATATTGGAAGCCCCTCTCAGTCCACAAGAACATTATAGGGAAGCCCTCTATACAACCAAATCACTGGAGAACTGCCTCATTTAACCACCACTCTGAAGAAAGAGCAAGCTTCCCACTGCCCTGAAGAAATGCAGAGCAGCGCCAGTCACTGGCTAAGTCCTGCTTGCATCAGCTGGGACCTAAGAACTTGTGACCATCAAAAAAAAAGGGAGATGAAGTCTAAGTGCTGGCTGGCTAATTGACCAATACTTGTGGCTCTGATTCGCTTTCTGGTATTTTATAAAAGAAAGACTGATGTCTTCATTCAGTTTATGCATTTGTCCTAATGCACATTTGTGTTTCCAAACACTTTCCTAAGCTTTCCAGGCTGTATTTTATAAAGTTACATTACAGTATAATTAACTTCTTAAAAAAAAAAGTTACTTCACACCTACCTTTTACTTTCTGGAGGAATAAGTTTTTTCCATTGTTTTACCAGGGTTTTAGCTACATTTCCAGCAATGGCATGTTTCTTAAAACTGTTAACTGTTTTGCCTATGCCTGTTTCCTGTTGAAGACAATAAATCACAACTATCATCCCAAATAAAAACCTTTTCTAAAACTGCTACAAGCAGTATTAGCCTAGTAGTTAGAGATGGCAGCTAAAGAAATAACAAATGCACTCTTTATACTGCAAACAGAAGTGAAAAGGTAAATATTTATAACCAAATACAGGGAACAAAATGCAGTCTTAATTCACAAAAATAAGAGAAGTAATTTTCCACTATTAAACATATCTATTTCAGGAATTTTGCTTGGCTCGAATGCTTATGCCCACAAAAAGCATACTGTCCCACTGAATTAGATTAATCAACTAAAATTCCCTTTAGGCTTATGCAAGTGCATTTTAGCATGTTAGAGAGCACATGATGGATGTATCGTAATCTAAAATGCATCTCACCCAGGACTGGTATGGGGTAGAGGGGTCAGAGTTGCAGAGTTCATATGACTAAACTCAGTCTCAGTTTCAGACACAGGGAAGAAAAAACCCCAAAACCTTGACATTTAAAGCCTGTCATCTTCTGTTTTTCCCCAGTATGACTATTTTCACATTACCATTGTGCCTTCAAATCTTGCTCTAGTGAGTTTTACGATGTTTAAAAACAACTATCTTTGAATGTATATAAGCACCACAGGTGATTTTTTTTTTTTTTTAATCCAGTATTATCAGTAAGTATCTCTGAATCAGAAACTGTCACTTTTAAGATGCATACAAAACCTGGAACTCCTTAGGTTAGCTTAATGCTCTTGCTAACTACTGAAATGATGCTTCAGTGAAATCTGAGCAAGAGCTACACATGTGTTAGTCCTGCAAAATCAGTTCACACCTTAGAAAGGACTTCCTTAATTTCACTTTAAGGAGATTTAGCATCTATATAACTTTAGCGATACTGGTTTGGTAGGTCACTGTATTGCAAATAGATGCAAGAAATTCGGTGGAATTATTTCCTAAAGCTATTTATATTCTTCAAATATGTTAAAAATACATGGAATCCTTGGTTGCAAGACACCTCTTTCCTCTGTTTGACTTGAAGGCTCCCATCACAGTCTGTCACATTATAAAACATGCAAGTCTGCTGGGAACATTAATTGTCTGCAGAAGCCCTTTTAGTTTAAACAACTATTGCAATATAAGATTTTTTTGTTTTCCAATAATACATAAATACGGCTGTATTCCAGTAGAATTCTACCTGTGTTTAGGCAGGCAAGTGCCTTTGCCTGAAGAGGCCAGACAAATATCTTAATTCCCATATTTTTCTCATATTCTTCAAAGAATTATCTCACAAAACCCACATTTTTCTTCTTCTCGGCATACAAGCATATTGCTCATAATAAGCAGAAGCTTCCTAGAAGTGTGAGAATTTCTAATATAAACTTTGACAGAATGCAGCTTGGAGAAGGATAAAAGTCACAAGTATCCTTACTCTATAACTTGGGATGCCTGTTCTTTAAATGCAAGAAACTAATCTTGAGCTGCTAATAAAAGACAGAAGACTTAGACAACTGACCTAAAGAACAGTTCACACATATTTGTTTTAGGCATCAACTTGAAAGCAGTTTTACAGTGAGAAGAAATGAAGCCTGAGTAGCAAAGTGTTCTCTGTATGCTTAGATCCCTGTTCAGTACTATCACTGCTGGCATAATACTGCATTTGTCAAGTTGTATGCCCAGCTTCCAGCTGGCTTTTGGAAAAAGCTCCATGGTTGCTTGTACAGAGCTCTGCATGAATCATGAGCAAGAGTCAAATTTACAAAATGCAACAATGTTCACTGCTTTTATGACTACAAAGCCCCAACATTTACACAGTAATTCACTATGGAAGAGTTTAATATATTATTGGTCACTTACCACTAGAATATCCAGTGATATATCCAAATCCCGTAGTACCTTAAGTGTTTTTATAATCTGGAAGAAAATAATTTTTTTAAACAAATATTCATAAATTCTAGTCTTTCTCATTCACATGTTTAACTCAAAAATAAGTGCTAAGAGGAATATCCAGCAACTCCAGGAAAATGTAAGCACTCCTTTACTATACCCATCAGGGCCGTGAACCAGCACAGTTCTGCCAACCCCCGACTTTCAGTAATAATAAAAAAAAAATCCAGTAGGTATGAATTTACCACTACAGAGATTACATTAAAGATCAATAATACAGCAGCACAGGCTATACATGTATATGGCCACACTCCTCGTGTAGCAGTGACCCTCATTTGTCACAGAAACAACGGAAAACCTGCATTATGCAGAAACACCATGCGAAGAGCAGTAAAGTCTCCCAGTCAGCAGCACCATTGTTTCACCAACCCCGGCTAAGAAAGGACAAATGAGCTAGTGAGAGCCCAGTTTGCAAAAAAAATAAGGTTTTGAACACTTAACTGCAGTTTGTACATTAACAAAATGACCTCAAGCTAGAACAGCTGTTCTGTTTCGCACTGACAAATTGTACAACTGCTACAAAACTCAACATTTCCATCAAAGCAGGAAATATTTTTTTCAAATACAAAATGGCTCATCTTCCTATGAGAAGCATTTTAACAAGGCAAAAGTCCCATCCATAAGCAGAGTATAAATCTATTTAGCAATGGGTGTACAGCACCCCAGAGTGCTGCAGTTAACCACACATGAGCAATTTGCCTTATTTTTCACAAACTTCCATGAAGCTATGTAGATGAGAGAACTAACGTACGACTGAAGTAACAGCATTTCTTAAGGCTTTCACAAAGCCTGGAATACTAATCAAGTCTTTCAGATCACTGACACTTCTAAATGCAATAGCAGGAACCTACAGGAATGCAAAACAGACTACCCAGAAACATTTTAACTATAACAACAGCTATGACAACTTAAATAGCTGATGAACTGTCATTCTTCATATTAGATACTGCTTCTGAACTAGTTTTGCAGAAGGTAGAAGAGATACTAAAATAAGTAAGTAGCAAACTTGAAGAAACAATTTACAAATAGCACTCTCTACTGTCATTCTAAGTTTCACTTTTCCTATAATGCATTAGTAGTGGAATCCCACACTTGACATGATTTCATTGTGTGTAGTGGGCTCTACCTGCACGCCTGGCATGCAATTCTTCTTGAAAATCATCCACCCTGCAGTAGTGTTTCTGAGACCTAGAGAAGTACAGGAGATATGCTTCACAGCCCGGAAAAACATGAGAAAAGCTCTAACAGTAAGATACACACCTAGGACCAGAGCTAAGAAATCAGCTTTCTCCCAAAAAGTTCAGATAACTACAAAATGGTAGGACACCTACAAAAAAGGATTCCTGACCAAAATTTTGGAACCAGTATCAAAGCCACATGAAGCTCTGCTTATCTCCTATTTAAGGATAAGATACACCCTGAGCCAGCAAGATGAGTCAATATATGCAATGAAGTTAAAAACAATTTTGCATCTCAAGAGAACTACTCTTCCTTTTGAGGATAAAACAAGCTTAACATGTAACTTTCTTCTAGATACTTCACAGGTACAGACTACATATTTTGTGACAAATAATCCCCATCCAGAAGTGTGTTGCAAAGATGCTTAAGTAAAACAAATAATTGCTCACAATGTTGACCAAAATCATTAGAAACTGTTATCTGTGTCAGGTTAGTTAACTTTCTTACTTAATTAAAAATATATCCCCATTCACTCATTTTGCAATCAAAAGGACATAACCCATTGCTGAGGAGATATACTGTGCTATACAGGATGACCAGATACTCAACCAGTGCAAACCACTCGGAATAAATCCCATAGCCCAAAGCCAACCCTGTACATGGAAGAATACTAAAAGATGCTTTCATCAACATGCAAGAATGAGGGTTTTGAGTGTTTCCTCTTGATTGGTTTTGGACTAAGTTAATTCCTGAAGCTGAGCTCATTTCAGAAGAACTTTCATGCAACTTCAAACTAACAGGCTAAATTACAAAAGTACCTAGATGACAAGCATGCCTGAAAACAGTCAATACATTTTTATGAAAGACAAAACCTCCCAAGTTTTCTAAACCAAAGACCACTGTGCATTTTGCTTTTTTGAGGTGTACATCACATTTGGCAAATTAAGACAAAGAAGAGGGTTTCATTCAAATTAAAATAGAAAGCATCAATCAAACTCTGGCAATTCTTTTAGGAGAACCGATACCGATCTCTCAAAAGCAGGAAGCCACTAGGGCTGTGGTGAGATCAGCAGCTATCATGCATGGGACTACCTGAAAACCATCTCTCAGCCCTTGGCATCTAAAACCAAGCATACTTACAGGCACAACCAGGAAACAAGCAAATGTAATTTGTGGCAAACATCAGTAACAGCAAAGAAACTTTGTATTTATCCTATCTGCTGCAGAGTTTTGATTTCTCTGTTAAAGACAAGGATGGGCTGCTAGGTTTTTAAAGCACAAACACCAAGCTCCAATACCTATCAGACTTTGGTGAAGGCCCCAGAAAGGTATATTCTGAAACATAAGACACAGTAAAGCCTGTCACTGAAACTAAATCTTGTTAGAGACATGAACTTTGGTGTCATCATATTTATATGGTGGACCACTACATTTATTAATAAGGCAAAAAGAGAAAGTAATTTATCTGAAGTCTGTTCTGAGCAGGCCTTCAAAAACAAAATGAAGGCTGACTGTTGAGGTGCCTTGCTCTAACTGTATCTTTTACCATAGATTTGTAGCCCATCTCACTCTTCCTATCTCACTGTACTCTAATTTTTCCCCAAGTCCTTCCATACATACACAATATGCATGCAACTCTCTAGTGGCTTTCATACTATTTTACCTTGCGTACCACTATCAGCTATACTCTCATGGGAAAACTCTACCGACTTTAAAAGAGATTATAAAGTTTATAAAGAAAAAAAAAATCTACGAAGATCATAAAAGTTATTCTAGATATGATTCCTGAACTGTTCTATGCAATTAAAAAATACATCCTGACTTCTAGATGATTCAAAGCCTTTAGGACTGTTGTTTTTCCAATAAGTTGCATTCCAAACAAACCCAAGACACAGGTCTTCATGCAATGTAAACAGAAAACAGAAGCAAAGCCTTAAGGACAAACTGAGAGCTGGGACATGCGTACTAGTGCAAGACAAAAGCAAAGGTGACAGTAGAAGCAAGAGCAAGCTAAGATTAAGGGGAAGAGGGAACAAAGACATGCATTCATAAAGCAGAGGGAACAGGTAACAAACAATGAGCAAGAAGTATGCAAGCAAACAAAATTTTCCAGAATCAAAACTGAAAGCAAAGTGATGATAACAACAGACCCCAGGTGCACTGCATCTGGTCTCTTCCCCCTGCACCAATGCTGCTGCAGCCTCCTTTTTATGAGCGTTGTACAGTCACCTCACTTCACCTGGCTGAGCCTGGACCCTTGGGAAGGATGGGACCCATTAACACGTCCCCAGGCCATTGTGGTCAAGGGACTGACTAAACATTTCACCACAATAACTCCTTCTTGTTTTCACTCCTCCCCTCCTCTTCCTCCCTCACTAGCTGCACCTCTCTCTCTAAGGGATCCTTATGATTATCTGGCCTGTTCTCTTCTATAACACATTTCACCAAGTGGTAAACCCACATCATGTCCGTAACTTCTGGCTCAGCTAGACAGCTCATGTGAAAGTATACCACAAACTTTGAAGACAACACATTAGACAAACCAATGCATTCCCAAGCAAATCATTCCTATGCCCTCAGAAAAAAAAATAGTTTCCCTAAAAACACAGTCTAGTTTTGCTTTCAGCTACTGAAATAATGAAATTCATTATCTCTTTCTGATAAATAAAGGTATCTTCTTCCAAACATCTTATACCACACAGAAATGTAAACACTAATCACACACTTTACCTTGGTTCTTTAGTTTCAGTAAATTATGCTAGCCAGAGCTACAGCCGTTCTCAAGCTGCCTTGCTATTTTTCCAGCTTGGCAGTGTTGTTTTTAAAAACAGTTCCCAGAACAGGACATAATAGTCCTGTAATTGTCCCTCTAATACTATATAGTGGTAATAACCCTGCTACCCAAGCTACCCAAAGATAGCATTTATTCCATAAGCCACTGCATTGTGCTGCAATTTCATGCTCAACTGGTAATACATCAGAGCTCCAAATCATTTTCTGAGTCAATGCTTTCCAAAATACAGCCTCCCATCCTGAGTGACCTATATTCATAGCTCCTAGCTGTGACTTTCCAATGAACCGTGTTAAAATGCGTGTTGCTCAAATGGCTGTAGCCTAGCACATGATCAAAGTTGGTTTCTAGAAGAGTCTCTCTTCATGTGACACAAATCACTTCAGTATTTGTAGTATTCCCCTACTGCTGTCTTGGAAATTAAGAAAGATTTGAGTAGCATTATGTCAAGAACAAATGCATAATCACTTCCCACCCCAAAAAAACCACCACAAACCCCAAACGAACGTTGTTTTCTGATGAGCTCTGGCACTTGTTTTTGGTGAGTGCAATTGAAATTCAGTTTATGTATGCATCAGGTCCTTAACATTGCTATTGTAACTAGCATCATACAGAAGCAAGCCAAACACCTCAAGAGACTTGCATATATTTATGGCAGTTAGTGTCAGCTGAATATGATTTGAGATAAATTTGTCAATACATATCTACATAGTCTCATCAAGTGGCATGGATCATGGCACCATCCTTTAATTCTAAATTTAATTTAATCTTAAAATTAAATTTAATTATATCTTGTATGCAACGTCATGCAGCTGCTCAACACAATCGTTCATAATCAATGTCAATGAAGAACAATTCATTGACATGTATAAACAATAGCACACTACTTCTTTCCTGTCAAACTGAACTTCCCTAGTACCTCGAGCAGCATTTGATATCCAGATCATTAGTTCTGTTCATTCTTTGGTCAATTTTCTGAAAATTCACTGGGGCAGCTATCAAACCTGACACATTAAGAAGCTTTTGACATTAACAATCAATGTTCCGCATCTTCCCTGGTTAGTATCAGATCAGAAACTACTTCGCAATTATTAAAAAGCATCGAGACAAACATTATTCTCAAGTATGGAACAGAAATATTTGACAACACCAACACTTACCTACATACACATCTGTAATATTGATCTATTATTCCTTCCACACATACCTACAACTTTAATCTTTGCCTTTAAACACAATAACTACATATTTTCTATTACTAGATTTATCTGTTATTAGCAGTGCATTTCATGACTGCCAATTTACAGCTATCAGTTTCTCACTTCCCCTACAACTCCTTAGCTTCTGTTATCTGTAAATATTTCCATTTCACTAGAAACAGTTTTACCAGGGACAGCAGAAGTGCTGCAGCACCACCACTAGTCTCATTTTATGAAACACACACTTGCAGTCATGCCACAAAAAAACTGTGCATCTTCTCTCTAAACAGAAGCAAATCCGCCAGGGCTATTCACATTCTGAGTTGAAAGTGGTTTGAAACTTATTGTCTGGGGATCATTAACAATTAATTACATCTAGAATTGTTTCTTTCTTTTCCCTTTCAATCTCTTCTTCAGAACAGCATATCAACATCAACCCCAAGTACTAAAAAATTCAGAGACTGTAATATCTGGTCACTTCTGTAGCACAAGAAGAATTTTTAGGTCCATTGAACTGCAAATTAGAACATCTGAAGAAGCACCTGCACAGATATTTGCATTTTGGACAAAGATAGCCTACAATACTGGCATTTGGGAAGATAAACCACTACTGGCTAAGAAAAATCAGGATTTGCTATATATGCATACACACTTTGAAAAAACACAGTAGATATGATTAATAAATAAGCTTTTCAAGTTCATTAACTACCAACCACAATGCAGATTAAACTTTACTGGTGCCCTCTGCCTCCAAATACTTCCACAAACTTAGATTTTCAAGACACGAAAACTTGATACATCACGGCAAAGGCATTCTGTATTTTCAAACTGAATTCAACCCTCCACAGAAATCCCATCCTTCAGTCAAATGGGATTTATTCCTTCGTAAAACAGTAAGCCAAATCTGGCACATACTGCTTTGCTTCTATTTCCCTTAGAGTCCAGGCTGCCGCTCAGGGAGAAGAGCATGTCTCCATCCCCCTCCGCCCTGGAGCCTGCGCCTGTCTCCCTGGCTGCCTCTCAGCGCCTCCAGACTGCTTCTGCAGGCTGCTCTGACCCATCTCCCCACTCATGTTTACTTGCTTCAAGCATTCCTTATCTAGGCCTTGCAGCTACTGAGCAGCCCTGCTATCCTACAGGTCCTTTATTTCAGAGATAAGAGCATCTTTGTTCCTCTGGCACTAGGAACAACAGCAGCGCAGGGCGTGACAACTCCCATTCCTCTTGCTGTATGCCGCTAAAATAAAGCGGAGACACCCATTTCACCGAGCAAAGCTCTTACGAACAAAGAGATCGGCACCTCACCGGCTGTGCTGTGACCTTCTGGCCAGGCCACGACCCCACACACCAGCACCGCGCGGCAGATGTAAGGACACAGCACCCGGCCTTGGCTGCCCTCCTCCTCCTCA
>NW_010121148.1:32463-32663 GCF_000699245.1 Pterocles gutturalis
TTTAGCCCCCACCCCCCCGGTAAACAACCACGCGCGACCCGGCCGCTACCCGGCCTTCCTTCAACCCCTCCCGGTCACAAGGGAGGGAAACCAAATGGAGACCTGGGGCTGGGGGCCCACACTCGGGCTGCCCCTCGGCGGCCCAGCTGTCTGCGCTCAGCCTCAACACCCCGCTCCCCCTGCTCGGCGCGGCCCGGCGC
>NW_010121149.1:0-18106 GCF_000699245.1 Pterocles gutturalis
CCTTTCACAGGTGTAACCCGCTTTTGCTTGCTCTCTTGGGGTTTTTTTTCGTTTGGTGTGGTTTGGGTTTTTTTTGCAAGCAGGCCTACATCCCAGGGTTTGTGGAATTTGGGGTGTATGACGGAGATGTGCTGTTGAGGTTGCTTTGCCTGGCCGTCCCCGTTTGGTTTGGTAGCCCATAGGGTGTCCAGGAGTGTCTCAGTTATCTGCAGAGTGCAGTTATGCTTATGGGGTAATGCTTGGAGATGGGGCTTCTCGTGCCACGCTGCCTTGTCTAGTTAATAGATACAAAGCTTCACTAAAAGACCCCTAAATACTTTGTAATCTAGCAGATTTTTTTGTTGGCTATGAACAGTATGGTGAAACTTCATGAATGACTTGGACTTGCACCCCTGTATTCCCTGCTGGCACCGCCTGCCAGGGTTCTTTTGACAGAGTACAAAATTATTGAACTAATTTGCAGAAGAAATATGTAGTAATAGTTTCGTTATTACTGCTCAAGGGGTAGAAGCTATTCTATATGAGGGTTTTTGCTAATTGTAGAAGGCTAGTACTCTTATCATACTTTTCTTCTTTCTCTTTTCAATGTTCATAGCTGACTGTCAAGGTTTTATGTGGTTATTTGGGAGAGTTTTGAAACAAACAAAAAAATAGTGCACAGTAGTTAGTCTTACAGCTGCATGGCATTAACAGTTCTTGTCCAGAATACACTCAAATTTGCTTTAAATCCCTGTGCTGGCATGTATCAGGTGACTTTCTTCTCCTGTGTTTTTGGTGTCATCCGACTAATTCAGTTGTTCATTAGCTTTCAGCCAAAAGGCTGATTTTTCCAATCCTTGCTTGATTCTGAGTTCACAGGTGAAATGGTATGGTATAAAAACTTGAATACTGGAATTTGGGAGTGATGACATTTTTTGTTAATAAATGGTGGTTTTGTACAAGTAAATCTTCTGCCTTTTGCAGGTGAGCAAATTATTGTAGTTTTCTAAATTTAATTTACATATCTGAATTTATTAAACTTGCAGCTTACTAGATCAAACTTATAAACTAAAAGGGAGGAAACAAAACCTTGAAATCAAACCATCAGCATTTCACTTTTGGTTGAGAGGGCTTTTGTGAGCCCTTAAACACGCAATGTGTTTGTCAGTTTTGATCTCTGGGGACTTGACCATGGGAATATATCGTATTTTCTTCCTATGAAACAGGAACATCTCCTTTCTGAGCACAGCAAATGTTTCCTCCACACAATCTCTGTCTAGTGCTAGGTGATCCAAGAGGTTATTGCCCTCCTGGCTGCCTGAGCTATAATTTGAAATCGGTGGTTTGATCAGGACTGTTTGGCTTAGCCACGCTGAATGCAGTAACAGAGCGTACACTTGCACAATAGCCTGCTGGTTCTCAGGTGCTTAAAGGAGTTGTTCTGTTCCCTTCTGTGCACCAGCTTTGGCACTTGTCCGACTGCACAGAGAGCCAGCTCGATTTATTAACTGGATCACTGGGCATGCGAGTTGAACTAGCTTATTGTACTGTGAGGTGAGTGCCAGAGCCAGCACCAGGGATGGAGCCTTGGTGTGATTTGGGGAATGACACTGCTGCTTTCAAGGCCAGTGGGCTGTCATGTTGCTTCAACTGTACTACCTACTGCACCCTAAAAAGCCAGTATGTGCCTGCTTCTCTGAATAGCAGTCTCTTGACAGAGGAGAGGGCAGGGCTGCTGGAAGCTGTAGCTCTGTAAATTGCCGAGTGTGATTCAGTGGTGACTGCCTGAAGGCCCTCTTAGTCCCCTCCAGGATCTGGCCTCAGGTGCTGAAAAGTTAATACACAACGTGTGATGCTTTGATCTAAGCCCTCTCTGTGAACATAATCCACACTGCAGGCATATGGGGTTAGTGAGGGGATACCGAGCCTTTATCTGTGAAAATATCCAATAGCTCAAGTTCAGCTAAAGATTGATCTGCAAGGAGATTACTGTATGTGACCTGGTCAGCAGCTTTGTAATCAGCTGGAGGTAATTTAAATGCTTGTGTGTATATATATATATATGCTTATACCATGTGTAGTAGGAGCTGGCTGTTTGCAGAGATGGTGGTTCAGGCATGTTTGAAGTGCTGGTTGGTTTCTTTCCTCTATCTATTGGAACACCTTATTTTCAGGTTGCTGTAATTACCTGGTCACCAGCTTTGTATTCAGCTGGAGGTAATTTAAATGCTTGTATATATATATATGCGTATACCATGTGTAGTAGGAGCTGGCTGTTTGCAGAGATGGTGGTTCAGGCATGTTTGAAGTGCTGGTTGGTTTCTTTCCTCTATCTATTGGAACACCTTATTTTCAGGTTGCTGTAATTCAACTGCTGAAACTTGCCTTGTGCTAAAATATGTCAAGTTGTAAAACAAAAACAACTCCCCTACTTGCATTTTCACCTAAAGTGGTAGTTTAAATGGGTTTTAAGTGTTGTGGTAGTTCACCCTCAGATTATTTTCCTTGTTGCTTTACACTACCTGAGCATGGGATGCTGCTGGTCTTGATCCTTCCTCCCACCTGTGGGCTAGCTTTCCCTCAATCACGCTTGCACCAGTACTAATGATCTCCATGGAAATGGGTTGCTTTTCTGGCGAAAATGTGGTGGGAGTGAGAGTGATTGCTTGAGTCAGTTCTTTGATGTGGCCCATCATTTGTTCTTGTGCTGTCAAGAGAGGCTGCGAAATGGTAACTGGAGTTGGGGATGTAGAGTGGGAGTATGCTAGGCACCCCTTTCAGTAGCACTTTGCACCAATTCTAGTTTCACAGTCACCTTAAAGTGTGGTAGCTTAGCTGTCAAACTGTAAACCTGCTCTGTGGAGTGTGGTTTTGCAAGGCAAACTGGCTCAAAGCACAAGCTGCAGCTTCTGAAGTGCAGCGGGAAGCCTTAGGGGAGTGGAAAGGAGATCCCTTGGGGTGTCTGTACTGCCAAAGGATTCACCACAAAAGCACACCCCGAGTGCAGCAAGCCTAGACCAGGCTAACTTGCTCTAACACTACTGAAATAGGATCAAGTCAGGAGCTAGTTAGTTGCTTCAGGAGGTGTTCAGTTTGCAATCTGGTTAAGCCCTGCGCGTGCAGGCGTTCAGAGCAGCTTGCCCAATACGTGAAATGCAGCATACAAAGCAGCTAAGCTTGATTGTATTCATATTTTTATCTGAAGTTGGATAGATCCCTGAAAATACTATCAGTGCTTGTATGTATGTGCAAATGGGTCCTTGAAGAAAGTATTTCTATGAGAGCGCAGTTGGTGTAAATATTACCCTGGAATGCTTATTGGCAGTAGGTTTATTGTGCAGTGCCCTTGGTTCTCAGTTCACGTTTGGCATTGCAATATCTTAACAAAAACAAGCCTTACATCTGCAGTGGCTTGTTTGAGAAGGGTTATCCTTAAGTATGCCTTAGCATTGGGACTCAATTTTTTTATGGCAGCTGTTGTGGGTTAAAAGATTTTTAGGACAGAGCACTTTGAAGTGCTCTGTCCAAGGAGTGTTTTCTGAGGAAAAGACTGCTAAACCCAAGTTCACATCAAAACTGCTGATTTCTGTAAACTGTATCTGAACAGTTGAGAGGTTTTAATGAAATGCTAAGGAAGAAGCCACACATGGTAATGCTGGAGATTAGGTTATATGTTACAGATTCCTTTTGGCCTTGATTTGTGTGCTAAACTTGCTGGTTTGGACTTTGGAAGCATGAGGTGTCCATGCACAAAATCTTAAGTCAAAACAGAATCTCCTTGCTGATGTGGTACTTCATAGTTAGGAACACTGTGTCACAACAAATTTTTTTTCTAGATTATTATTTTAGTGGATTTTTAAAACACAGTGGTATTTCACTAATGGGAATTATTATCTTTCTTTCATCTTTAATGCATTAAAATTGTAATCCTATTACATATTTATGCACTGCATATTTATTAAAAGAAGAAGTGGTTTAAGTTCCAATAAAGTAAGCATAATTTGCTAATATGGTTATTTTTCCTCCCAAATATTTTGGGTTTTATCTCTACAGTCTTTAGAGGTTAAAATGTTTTCAAAGGGAAAGCAAATTCCCTTGTGTTTTCTGCTATACAGGCCTAATACTTGTTGTTAGTACTTTGACAGCCTATGCCAAAGCTTGTGCCTGCTTGTTCAGAGCCCAAGGTGAGTGGGCCCTGATGATCTGAAAAGGCACCTCTGTTGTCTGTAGGCTTAAATTTGCTATATGGGCTTTTGTGCCTTTGGTAGAAAAATAACAGGCATTGCATAATGAAAAAAATTTTAAATGTTGAATTCAAAACTTGGTATCTAAGCAAGTGCTGGTGGACTTGGTATAAGAGCATGCAGAAGTAGACGTTAACTATTTCCTGTACTGCAGAAATAATTACTTTTTTTGAAGAGTCATTTAAAATGTGGGAAATAAATTATAATGATTCTGCTCTAGATTTTTTTCATGATGTCTTTAAGTGCAAGTTGAAATTCAGTTTATGCCAGCTGATCAGTTAATATTTTTGGCTGGACCTAAACTTGTCTTCTATGAAGTACAGTTTTAAACTTTAATTCTGCATTTCATAATTGTGAGTTGAGCTCAGTTTTGTCTGGTGAGTACTTTTAAGAGACTGCAGCCTTTGTGCCCCTCCCATGGGCTGTAAGGTCTGGCAATGAAAGATAAAGTTTTGAAATTCATAAGGCTTCCAGAGGGGCAAATGTATCTTGCAATTGAAATTGCAGTAGTAAGTGTAGCTGTATGAATTCAGTAAGAACATAAAATATTTTGAAGTCCCTTTAGGAAATATAAAGGATAACTGAATGTAAACATTTCTCAATGTTTTTGAAGACTTCTCATTTCTTTAATTGTTTGAAAAATCCCATTTGCTTGTTTCCTGGGAGGGAAAAGAGAGACATGAAATTTTTCCAGTTCCTGTTTGAAGTTGGTGTAGGAGCTGACTCCATCTCTTTCAACTCACATCCTTGAATTGGAATAAGAACCAAACCTAACTTTAAAGTGTATTCTTTTTTTCTAATAGTGTGTCTGTTCCTGTTATATAGATACATTTTTGCCTCAATGGATGGAAAAAAAAAGAAAACATCAGTAGTTCTGTCAGGTTGAAGCAGTGTATTCTGTTTAAAAACCCATTCTATTTAGAGAGGGGGGAAAACCTTTAATATTTTTTTTTTTCTTGCACAGGAATAAAAAACTACTCTAACTGGCCTACCATCCCACAAGTATACCTCAATGGTGAATTTGTTGGTGGCTGTGATATACTCCTCCAGATGCATCAGAATGGAGATCTTGTAGAAGAGCTGAAGAAGCTAGGGATCCGTTCAGCGCTTCTGGATGCAGAAAAAGACCAAGACAAAAAGTGAAAACGAGGAAAGAAGATGCTGTGACAAGAATAAAGGAGATCTTCGATAAGAACTTGGTACCAGTAAAGCCTTATGTACTTTAGCTCAAAGAAGGCATCTTTTTGAACTGACACTAAGATTTATCTGTGAATGTCTGTTAGCTCATGGTAAATGTAGTGATCTTGGTGTTTTGATATATGGGTATTGTGAAAAATTTGAGTGTAACCACTGCACTGTAAAGCATACATTTGTGGAAATTGGGGTTAAAAAAAAAAGTTCACTTCAAAAAGCATTCACTTCTTAATTGAGGCAGGAGTAAGCCAAAACTAATAATATTTTTATGGATTTTGACTGTGTGTTTTTCTGTTCTTTGATACATAAACCTGTGCAAACAGTGTTTGCATTCCCTTTCTCCTTTGAAAAAGTGTTAAGTAATAGTGCATCAGTTTTGCTGTATAATTCCTGGTGATAAGACTTCCTGAGAGCCTGTAAAACTTCTGTAATCACATATGCTATAGGAGAAAAATGGCCTTCAAACAAACAATATAGAAGAAAAAATATTACATGAGAGTGCATGAAATATACTTTTATTCCAAAGGGTAAAAATAAAGAGATTTGTACAAATACATGTATAATGGTCATTATTACTTTGTAACATTCTGATGGGCTTTAAAAGATTGCTAAGAATTGTGCCTAAAGATTTTATAAAGCCTTTTCTACCTCTTGCAAAGCAGCTTTTCGCCCTGCTTATAGCCTTCTATGTATTGCAGTTCTGTGTCAGTGCTAAAATGTGGGAATTGTTTAAGGCTTCAGTATTCTAGCTTGAAATAGTATGGGAGAATACTTCAGTTACTACTGTAATCTTGTATTATTTGCTAGTTAGTAACTTATCTTTTTATATTTGTTGTATTTTCTCTTGACTGCTGTGCCTCGAGGAATATGTTCTTCAAACATGGGATTAACAGATGAAATGTTTCATGTAGATGAGTGCAGCAGAGAGGCTACTGAATAGATAAATATTTCTTTGTGGAAAGTCTCTGAAGTCTTCAATACTTATCCAGACACATTTACCTATGTTAAAAAAAAAAAAAAAAGTAGTAACCAGCATTGCTTCATCTGCACAGCAATACTGCTAAGGTTAAAAGCTAACCAAGCTGTTTCTAAATCTAGTTTACTTTTATTAATATAAACTAGTTTGCATGTGAATTAGGGAAATGATTGGAAATAAACTGTATTTTATGTTAATTGTATGCAGTAGTTCCTTTTTATTTTAAATGACTACTGAAACTGATACTACTTTTGATTTGAAACCTAAAATATTTTCCACTGCATAGGATAGAAGATTTATTTTAGAGAAAGGAAAAATTATGAATGGTCAGTGGAAGAGGAAGTCAGGACTGGAACTTGTAGAGAAGAGAGGTTTGATGGAAGTTCCAGTTATAAATCTCTCCTCCAATTGAGCAAGCTCTCCAGCAGAGACACCATACCGGTACATTCTTCACAGAATTTGCCAAACTGGTTACAGTAAGCTTACTGTATAGTTTTAATGCATCAGCAGGATTAAATACATTGTGTACATGCTCTATGTAATCCCTTGTTCATGACAGCTTCCCAGGACCAGTAGAGCTATCTGAACAACCACTGAGTTTGAGTATGCTACTCTCAGAGGCAGTCACTTGTGACTGGTAGGCATGGAGACATGAGTGCAAGATTTTTTTTGTTCATATACCACATCACATTCATGAAATACAAAGCTTTAGGTATAGATGAAAGTTAGTTCTGAGCATTTCAGTGTTACGTCTCTTTGAATTCAAATTTAATAAGCTTTCTTATGGCTAATCTTTCATGAGTAGTTTTTGCCATTCTGAATATAAAGCGATGTTTAGAAAATAAGTGAATTTCAAAAGTCTTTGGTTATTTCTTTCAAAAGACCTTTTGAAATGGATGTACACAGTAAACAAAAAGGTAAAAAATTATTTTCTGCTTCAATGGTTAACTTTTAGTCTGGCTACTAAATAAATCTATTAAAAACCAAAACCCCAAATCTGCTGTTTCATAGAACTCTATTCTTCTGTGAAAGTTGAATATTTTTCAGTATTATCTGCTAGTGGTTTACCTTGAAGGTAACTTTAGCATTGTCAGGTCCTCGGTTTCCTCTTAACATCACATTTTTTCTACCCGCATGCTTTTACCAAAACGATGAAAGTTCTACTTTCTCTACTTCCCTTCCCTTAGACTTTTTAGTTTTTAATTACTTGGTTAAAATTTTGTCTAACATATATAATACTGTTTATATCAATTCTTTGCCTGATTGGAATGTGTTGTGATTGAGCAAGTAAAAGCAACAGTGATACCGTAAAGAGTATGTGACAAAGCCACAAGAGTAGGAATATAAAATGTGACTTTTGCCTGCATTCCTTTATGAGCCATATCGTTCCAGGCTCTGTGTGTATGAACAGTTGTTTTACATGTTGCATCTGTATAAATGCTCATATTAATCCAATTGCAATAAAAAAATCACCGTCTACTAAAATGGTAAATTTTCAGATCCTCACAAAGAGGCTTATTTTGGGAGTTGACTGAGAGTATTTTCCCCAAGAAACTTTCTCGGTTGGGTTGATCATCTTACAAGATGGGTGGTGTCATGCACCCTGCTCATCAGCTTTTGCTGTCCCTTAAACTAGAGGCAGAAGGGAGCATCTGCTTCCAGTCCACAAGGGATGCTGCTGCAAATGAGCAATTTTTTTTTTTCAGAACAACTCATGCCTCTCATTGAGAGATTTGCACCTGCTTTTCTCATGCTCTTTGTCAATGAGAGAAGGCAACTGATAATATTGGAGTCTGGGGTGACAGTCAGTGGATGTGCTGAGCTAATACTGGGGGGGTGATTCTAGCTGGAAAGATCCATGAGCAGTGTCTGGTGGGGAGGATACAGAGGCTTCTGCAGGGGAAAGGGTGACTTCTTCCCCCCAGGAGGAGCAGCTTCTCATGGGAGGTGAGGGGAATGATGAGGAAAAAAACACTGGTACTGCTGTTTGTGCTTGCCTGATCTCTCTGCAGCAAAATAGAGACCAAAGAGGTAATAGGACTCCGGAATATGGCTTGGGATGGTTGTCTGAAGTTGCTGAGAAGGACAGCCAAGAGTAAAGATGGGGAGCTGCCCTTGCCATCTTTGGTGATGAGAGAAGCAAAGCTGCCTGGTCTTGAGTTTGGTCTGCTGGAGTAAGAAAAAGGCAGGTATCAGGGCTGTACATGAGCATTGCCACCTGCAAGGCTTCTACAGATCAAGGTTGGGTGTACGGAGCTGCCATCTCCAAAATAGCGCATAGTCCTATTCCTGCTTTTTGTGGTTTCAACGTGTTGTGCCGGGCAGGCTCTCTGGCTGGCTGCGCCTCTGGTGAGGTACTTCTGGACTCATCTTGGCTGCATTGCACTGCTGAGGGCTGACAATGAGATGAATGCATGTAAACTATTATCTATGATTGTTATTCTACTATTATAGGATTGTAGTATGAATGCTTGGCCAATCAGTAATTGTTTTCATAACTATTTACATTTTATTCTGAGCATGCCCTTGGTGCTGCTGCTGTGGTAAAAGGCTGAGCGGAGTAGACAAGCCTATTCACCAGATCATAAATTAAGCTAATCCTCTGCTTCTTCTAACACTTCTCACCTCTTACGTATGAAGCAAGGTCATTTGATTTAAGGAAATGAGATCGTATTCCAAAACCCATCTGGCATGAAACCTTCACCAGAGAGGAGGTAGGGTTTCTTTGCTCTTCTTGAGCTGCTCCTGGTGGGGAGCAGAAGAAAGCAGGTCACAAACACTTGTTACTGTGCTGCCAGTTTTCATTTGAGAGGATTCAAATCGGTTAAACCAAAAGTTGTTTCCCTGGGAAAAGAAGATGTTAACAGCTCAGGACATCTTAATTGGTTACGGGGTAAGTGTCTTTCTCAGTCCCAATGACCTTTTCTTGGCCTTAATTTTGCTAGCAAATGTTTGGATGTGGTCAATATTCTCCATTGCTTGTCTAGAAATCCTTGGCAGGATTTTTTTTCCAGCAGTCTGTCAATGCTAACAAAATGTGCAGAAAACAATGAAGTGTGGGAACGTGAAATCGAAGAATGGTACAAAGGAAAATCTCTCCTGATCTGGCACCAAGAATCCCATCAAGGCCCTGCCAGTGGCTGCATCTAAGAAGGGCAATATTAAAAAGCAGAGCAGGCAGCCTTAGCAATAAATCCCTGTCTAATCTGGTTTGCACGTCCCTTCTGCAGAAACCAGATCTTCTTACACGGCCTTTTTCAACATCTGTATTACAGGATTGTGTAAGAAAAAAAGGCTTATTAGTTACAAGATACGTGTTACCTGTTAAAGAGTCTCTGTGAACAAAGGTGGAAAGACAACAAGGAAAGGTGAAGAGACTTTGAAGGTTTTGGATTGTTTATTGTGCTGGATGGTAGGTTGAGCTTGCTTTTTGGCTGAAAGGGTTGAGATGAAAACACTGCTCTGGAAGATGCTGTTGTTCACTATTTGGTTTTGAATTTTTTGTTGGGATGCTGCTTGTTCCGTGGAATAGTTCCGACTTGCAGCCTCTTACATGGCCTGATCATGGCTATAGAAACTCCTGATGATTTAACTGCTTGAGGCCTATCCTGACATACCTTTAAGGAAAACCAGGTTTCAGGTTCACAGAAAATAGGGCTGAAGTAGCTAAGATTCTGATTTATAAACTTTCCCTTATCACCCAGCTCCTTGCACATGCCTTATTTCCCTGGGAGTAAGGGAGTAGGCCAGGAGCAAAGGTGGTTTTGTTGGAAAGACCATCACACTATTTTAAATAGTGGTAGTTGTAGGATGTGGCTGAGAGGAACGTGCAGTGCTGTCTGTAATGAGCAAGCAGTCGTACCTTCACAATTTCGAAGATCCCTGCTTATTAATCAGATACCAGAAGTGCTTGCAGGACAGCAGGCTGCTCCCCTCTTAAGAAAGAAAAGCTTTCAAGAATGACTTTTACTCTCAAATTATTTCAATGTTTTAAGACCTTTTGAATCAGAGTAAATACACAAACTAGACTTCCTTAAAGATAGTCACTGGAAACTTTTCTCTGGCTGTTGAAATACCTGCTGTAATTTCCAAAGTACCTTGTTTACCTTAAATATGTGCAGGTGGTGATGGTTTGTAAGGACCTGAGATGAATCCAAGGGCCAAATTCAATATTAATTTTGAAACAGGTTTGGTAATTAAAGAAGTTAATTCTAGCAAGCAATGGAGGGACAATGTTTTTAAAAAAAAAAAATTTGTTGCATCTGTTCTACATAAAAAGCAATGAGGCGACTCCTACACACACACTGAGATGCTGGCACGTGTCTGGTTTGTAGTTATATGTTGTCCCTTCTAACATAAAGCTTGCACAGGGGGCCTACTTAGCATCTTTTAAAGATGAGCTTCTGTAAAATTTTCCTTGGCAATTAAGAGTGAATTAAGTCAAAAGGGACTTTGGAAGAGTGTTGAATTGTAAAAAATTGCTATATAAACACATTTTTCAAACCCTGAAGGATGTTCTGTACAATTTATCCTCAAAACAGTGAAGCAGGGCACTCAAATATTCATTTTGCAGACTAATGTAAACTGCAATAAAATGATTTGCTACTTGTACAATAGCAGCTATAGAGAGAATAAAGTTTTGGAGCCTTTAGTCTTAAGCCTATGATCTAGTGAGGGAAAAATGTGCTCCTACAGGGGTACCTCAACAAGCATTTCAGAGCTTTCAAATACACACGACAATGAGTATCTCTGAAATACTGCTTGTCAGACAAGCTTTCCCCATTGAGTGGTAGTACTATGAAACCTAACATTTCTGTTCTTATCCATAATTTCACTTGTCTAAAATCTGAATAGGTCTCCAAGCAGATTTAGGTTTAGATTTTTGGTTTGTGATTTTTTTGTTTGTTTGTTTGTTTGTTTTTGGGGTTTTTTTGTGTGTGTTGGGTTTTGGTTTTTTTTTGTTTGTTTTGTTTTGTATTTGTGGGGTGGCGGGGGGGGGTTGTTTGTTTTTTTCTTAAAGAAAATTCAGGTATTCTCTGAAAAGTGGTGCCTTTTGCTTACTTCAAAGAGTCCACGAAGACTGGGTACATAGTCAAACCTTCACATCTTGGAAGACATCAGTTATAGGG
Organism: Pterocles gutturalis; assembly: GCF_000699245.1. Taxonomy (NCBI): domain Eukaryota; kingdom Metazoa; phylum Chordata; class Aves; order Pterocliformes; family Pteroclidae; genus Pterocles; species Pterocles gutturalis. The sequence goes on from NW_010121149.1 coordinate 11,523, forward strand.
CTGAATGTCTTGTACTGCTGATTTTTAAAAAAATGCAGAATCTAGGACATGCTTTCCTTCAGTGTTTAATGTATTTATACATCTGTGATGCTCCATGAGAGAGAAGCAGTACTATGTGAAAGGAAACAGGTGCAAGAAGGCTGATACTGTCTGAAAAGAAAGCGAATAAAAGCAAGTAAAAGTAGATAAACTAAAAATTTCCAGAGGACAGTTGCGGAGGGTCTGTCTGCTCGGCCTGGCGGGTGGGTTGGCGGCAGCCGGGCGGAGGGACCGACCCCCCAGGAGATGGTGCTGTTGGACCGGGGAAGCGGCGCAGCCCTGACCCAGAAGCACCGTTCAATGCGATCCTCCCTGTTTTCCGTCTGTGTTGCATATTATTCTGTGGGGTCCTTGTTTTCTTTTGGGAGAAGAAGGTGTCAGTGTTGAACCCGGAGCGTACCCTGGTCGGGTACATGATGCCGTTCCCAGACAGACCAGCCTACACCCTCCGTGGAGATGACGCTACAGCCTGAAGGTGATTTTTTCCCTTGGACTGCGTGGCTGGAGAGCTGGTAATGCTGAGGTGGGGAGCAGCTTCCCAGCTCATTGCCCTCATCGGAGCAACCGCCTGAGAACTGCCGTGCTAAAGCCAAGCGTTTGCTGGGCACCCGCTGCATCGCTGCGAGGGGTGGGGAGCAGCGTGATCGCTCGTGGGGTCTCCTGGGGGACCTGCCACCTACCAGCTTCCCTCCACCGTCCCCTGAGGTGGCCTGTCCCCACATACACACGTGTCTGGGAAAGGTAAGCACAACGGCGGCGATGTTGCTCTACAGCGAAGGCTCGAGCGGGGCCAAACGTGGGGTGCGATGCCATTTTGGCTCTGGTGCACAGTGAGTGTGGGGTGCGCAGAGCAGAGGTGCTGCAAGCTCCCGACGGGGTGCACGGGTCTGGGGCACCCTTGCCCTGTATCTCAGGGCACGAGGCACCTGCCTCCCTCCCACGCTAGTGGGCCGCAGTGAGCACATGGGTCTGCAGCCACCTTGGGGTGGGAAAATCTGAGGTGGCAAAGGGGAATTTGGGTTTCTTTCAGTCCGGGGTCTGTCAGCAGAGCAAGAGGTCAGATGGTCGTGATGACGTTTGCTATTGATTTGCTATTTTACCAGCATCCTCTGGTTGGGTTTAGAGGCTTCAAATGTGACCAGAAAGGAACAGCAGGAGCTGGGTCAGGTCAGCAGATGCCCTGGCAGTGGCTGTAGCAGCACAAAGTCCCCAGACCGGGTATTTGCAGAATATGTAATGGGAAAGTCCAGTAAAGGCCTTTTTCCCAGTTGCAGGAGGGTATGTTTGCACACATAACCTGTGACCGGGGGGTTGTCTGTGACATAAACCAGCACCTTTAATTCCCCAAGTCTTCTACCTGAAGGTAGGTTTTCTATCTGAACAGGTATCAGCAAAATGAGGCATTCTTGCATTCAGGCACAGAGGCAGACAGCATCCCTGCTGCAGGTGTTTGGATGGTTTACAGGGCCTCTCTAGGTGCAGCTGCTGTTCTGCTACAACATCATTTTGAGTTGTTGCACCCAGCGCTCGGTGGTTGAAGTGAGCGTGGGTGGCGGCGAAGCGGTTGGTGGGGAGAGAGTCATTTGTGGGGAGGATGGCAACGCCACACGTGGTGCGGACCCACCAGGGAGGCCAGCAAAGGATTTGAGGATTATGTCTATTGTGCTGCATTTTACCTCCTCTCTTCCTAAACCACCAACAGCAATTCAGTGTTTAGCTTTGGCAAGGGTTGTGGCAGGTACTAATTCTTGTTTTTTGCATGGCTAGAGGTAGTCTGACTTTTAATTTTTTTTTTTTTTCAACTACTTGCTAACAATAAATGATTTAAAGCTCAGCTGAGATGTTGCACGAGAAATCACTTGGCAGTGCTTGAGGAGGGAGCTGGGTAGGGCTGGGGTTGAGGAACTCTGTTGTCCAGCAGTAGTTAGGTGTGTCAGCAGCAGGAAACCAGAAGAAAATACTGAAGAACCTTCTAACAATTTAAGAAGGAGCATAACAGAAATAAAGTAGCCTGAAGCAAGATTGTTCAAATACCTTTTCTTTTCAAGTGGACCTGAGGTACAGTTCAGCTCACACTGCTGAAGATCTGTCAAGTTTTAGGGCTGGGGCTGGATATTGCTCAAGCTCAGGCCCCAGGAGCGAGTGCTGTGAGCAGAAGATGGTTTAGGGCTCAGGCCATGACTTTAACTCCACAACATGGTGTTGCACATCTCTGCCTTGGAAAGATAAGCTCTTCCTACGTATTAAAGGGGAGTCTCAGCAGGCAGCAGACAGTGAGTTACAGATTTTGTTTTAGGGATGATTTTGCACTGAACTCTTGGATAAAATAAAGTACTAAAGATCAGCACAATCCCCTCTCCCCTCTGAGACCCCAACCCTCCAACCACCTCTAGCATGAGGCTTCTTTTCACTGCAAAACCTTGGTGGTTCCGAGCCAGGAGCCCTGCCCCAATAAGTGGGAGAGTGTGTGCTCTCATCTCCCCTGGCGCCTGGTGCCGTGCTTGGTGGCTGGTGCTTTGTTGGAGATGGCCAATGCTGGCTTGACCTCCCTCATGTGCAGCCTTTCCATGTCCAGAAACAAGTACTGGAATCACTATGCTGTTGCAGAGAGGCAGCTTCCACCACCAGGTTGTTACTGGTATGGATTACCCACACCAGGTTTGTTAGATACTGCCTAGTTTCTGCCTTTGGCAGGTCTAAAAGAGGCTAGGGGCCTTTTTTTTTTTTTTTTTTTTTTTTTCCAGCCTGGGCCAGAGCCTTAACTAGGCATGGATTTCAGAACAAAATTCCCCCTTTTTAGGTGCCTGAATCCTGATATCCTGATTTTGGTTCTTAAGCAACATGCAGGAATGAATTCAAGACAAGATTGCATCTGAAGCTGTTAACACACATACTAATGTGATACGGTCCAGTAGCTTAGTGGGAAATAAAGTACAGAAAAGTGACTGAAATTTGAAGTTCAGAACATCTGGGTTTTGGTCATGCTGAGAGGATTATTCAAGAAAGCTCCTGAGGAAGGTGTGGAGGCAGAAAAATCCTTAACTATGCCATGAATTCCACTTAAGAATAATAACGGTGTCAGGAGGGCATGTATGCTGCTAACAAAAATTGTACTAGGCAACCAAAGAGTAAACCAGTACAACTGAATGGCAGGGCTGGAGAGCTTTTTTTGCATCAAATGGGAATCTTTCAGATTTTGAAAATCTGAGTTTACCAGTGAACTGCAAACAGCTAAAGGTATAAAAGGTTTATCAGTCATAAGAGTAGGAATAATTAATTGGTAGTTCAGAAAAGGGATCACTGCAGATTAAAGGCAGAAACTGAAGAAGATAAAGACATTGCTGAGAATCTGCACTATTTCTTTGCATCACTCTTTTCAGCACAGAGAATATCAGAGCAATACCTACTGGGACCTGCTCTTTTCTGGTAATCAAGATGTGTCAGAAGAAGAGCTGGAACAAATCGATAATTTAAAAAGCAGCAAATCATCAGCTCCAGATGGTACGCTGAAAAGTTCTGAAGGAACTTAGTGTGAAATAGCTGCTCTGCAGCAAAAATATGCCTTCCCTAATTAAAAACGCTATTACATTGGAGAAGAGGAGGGTTACAATTAGAGCCGAAGTTAAAAAAGGGTTTGAGATAATTTGAAGCAGCACACACTCTCTTTACCCAGACATAGATTTCTGTTTTTTAAACTTGTTGAAAACAGAATGTAAAGTAGGAAAACAAACAAAAAAAAGGGAAGATGGTGTCATGATAGGATCTAAAGAGCAAGGTTTCTTCAAAGAAAAATCATACCTCATCATGAATCTGTTAAAACTCCAACTGGGCCAGTCTTGTCATGGACAAAGATGAGGCAACCACCGTAATTTAAATAAACCTCACAGGACCTTTGGCCTGTGTAGGATACTGTGAATTGAAGAGAGAGGAGTTTGCTGCCTATCTCTTGGCTGATGTGACTGTGCCAGGCTGCACGTCCAAAAAGCCCTGACCATCCTTAGCATCTCATTGCTGCATGACTCTTATGACTTGTTCCCAGTCTGTGACAGTGCAATCCCACCCCAGTGACACCAAGCCCTGCTTTCAGCTGCCCTGTGAGGTGAGAAACCAGGAGTGATCTGCTTCCAGCCTCTCACAGAGGTTAGCCGCAGGTTCTGTATGTCTGTTAGGTTTACGAGTCTGAAAAGGTGAATATTGTTGAGAAAGCTGATGTACTGCTTTTAAATTTTAAGTCCTTCAGAGGATGTAAAGGCCATTCTGGGGAACCGCAGGAGGGCAGAAATTGGGAGTTGAGGAGCATCAGTGGCAGCTGTGGTGGGTGGACCTTCCTGCAGGTAGCATCAAGATAGCAGCTTTGCGGTGGATACATTTATGGGGAGACAAAAAGTAACAAAAAAGTTAAGACCCTCCACCTTGTTACGTAAAGCCAGGGGCTGGCTGAGTCCTCTTTACTGTGTCACTCACTAGAGGTATGTATAGTACTATTTTTTAAAAAACGTTATCTTGAATTAGCTGTGTAATAGAACCAATTTGGTATTAGAGAAACAGAAAATTAACATGGCAAAGAATCTAACTTCAGAAAAAGAAAGAAGAGGGAATGTATTAATTTTCCTGCCTGCCAAATGCCATGCATTAATTGCTTATATACAGTTTGAATGTCAACATATTTTAACAAGATCCCTGTATGTTTATAGTGAATACTCTGGATGATCCGAGAGGAAGATGTCATCAGAATCCATACCTTTACTCTTAATGATGTGGTTTTTTTCCTATCTTAATTTTGTGCAAACTGGGATGATCTGTGCACTCCTCATTGTGTTCTTTGCTCCCCATGTGCTGCTGCAAAGGTACCCGCCTGCTTCCACACTGCCAGCAAGGGCTGACAAACTGCCCATGTTACCTGGAAAAAAAACCTCAGTAGGATTCTATGGAAAAGTTTTAAGAAAAAAAAAAAATTAATAAATATTTAATGCCAAGACACTTTGTTAGTAGAAATCAACAGTTTTCATCAATGTCAACGAGCGGTTCTTTGCTCTTTCAGTCAGATAACAGAACTACCTTGTTTCCACTTCTCCTTTATCCTTTGGTTTTGCCTGTCAGTCCTCTTCCCCCATTTCTTCTGATCTCTGCTTCCATGTGTTCTTCCCTCATTCCTAGAATCTCCCTTTCCTTGCCCCCCTTTCCTAGATGTGTGATGATGCTGTTGCTTATCTTCCTCTGTACCTGCTGCTGCCTCCTCGTAGCATTGTCAGCTCACAGCTGGACTGACTCTGGTGCCCAGACAGAGTTAATTATACCAGCACAGCTAATTAGAAGGCATAGGATGCCATGCCTCACTCTTGAGCTTGTACATCGCAGTGCACTCTGCTGATTACAAAATACTGATTTATAGTAGCATTAAATTATACAAACCAAAAAAAAAAAGAGAAAAAAATATTTAAAGGCTTCTGGAATAACCCTGCTGTTTTTCTCTCTGCTCTGTTCTGTGCAATTATTTTCACATCAGTAAGCTCCAGTATACAGCACTTGTCGTGTTTCACTGGGTATTTGGTAGGCAACAGCAAGAGTCACAAGGTGCCTGGAGAAGCGCTATATTTATTGGTGATGAACTAGACTGTAGATTTTAGAAAGACTGTGTTTCACCTTTTCCTTTAAATTTTCTATGCAGTCACAGAAGGGAGGAAAGGATGGTGCAGAGGTGCCCAGGACACCTTTAAATTAGCTAATTTAGATGCAAAATCAGTTTAGCCATGGCAACATGGAGCACAGCAGTATGGCTGATTCACTCAGCTCCCCAGCAGTCCCGAGGGTCCTGCTGCTCAGCTTTTTCAGTGCTCTTCTGTGAGAAAAGTCTCCCATCTCTAATGCCATGGGATGCTGTGGCTCATGTTGTCACACAGAAATTCAGCTGCTTGACATGACGATTTGATGATATGCAGGCTTGTGGGCTTTTCCAGCTGCAAGAACCACAGTAGAGTTGAATTGCTAACACTTCAGGGTCAGCAGGTTTGGGTCTTTTCCATTTATGAAAACACCCATAACAGTCAAAGCTGGAGAGAATTAAGACCCTGTAAAAAACCTGAAACTCTTTTACATCCATGTCGTCATCAAATATTTCTTTAGAGTTGGTTTCTGTATCTGAGTCTCAGACCATCATGCAGTGTTGTTGTTAACTTCAACACCAGTAGACTAGCAGGCAGCTCTGACATCTCTTCCCACACCCGAAACTACTTTGGGCTAGATAACTCAATGAGATGTCAGTGATAGTTGTCTAGAGAAATTCTCAAAACCACTTTATTCATCATTAAGACAAAATTTTCCTCTTCATGAGGACTATGGATTGGGAAATGGAGATTATGGGCATAGTCTTGGGGAAAAGCTTTGTGCTAATTGTTAATAACATCTTGTGAACTCTTCTGAGATGTCCAAGTTGTGAATGTTTGGCTTGGCTCCACCTAGCAGAAAAACATAGATATGTTTTTCTCATCATTCTGCCAGAATAAGGCAAATTGTAACTATGCAGTTTGTGATTTTTTTTCTCCTCC
>NW_010121150.1:0-8440 GCF_000699245.1 Pterocles gutturalis
CCCTCCAGCTGCAGCCGTGACCTCTACGGGCAAGATGCGGGGCGAGGCGCCGGGGCCTGGCCGCCCGGCCTGCTGCGGCCTCCCTGGCTGTGTAGCTGCTGCCCGGCCTGCTGCGGCCTCCCCAGCTGTGTAACAGATGTAAAGGCAAAATACCAAGGGTACGTGGTCGTTGGCTTCATGATACCAAGCTCTTGTCCCAACTGTTGCAGCCACATGTCCCCAGAAGTGAATTTGAGCTCACCTAATGTTCACTCATCCGACCCCTTCCTGAGGCAGGTGCCTTTGGCTGGGTATGTTGGCATTAGAAGGCCAATCCCCCGACAGAACGAACCCGGTGGGGCATTGGTATGTTTCAGCTAATTCAAGGTGTCCAGACATCTGTACTTGGCAGTGAGCTGCAGTGGTTGTGACTGTGCATCTCCGTCCATGTGGTGTGTGGCCGCTTCTTCAAAAGCTGAAGAATGCCAAGCTCTCAGTTTCTGAAGGAAACCTGTCCTGGGCCTGGCTCTACTCTTGTTCAGTAATCAAGTTCTGGTTTTGTTGATCGTGTCATCTAACCATTCATTTGTTATTAAATTAAGAAAATGTTATATAACTTAGGGCTGCATTTCAGGTGTTTCCCAGTTTTCCTTTGGAAAAAGTCATAGGTATTACACTACATTAATTCAAGCTGTTGTGTATTCAGTGTACAGCAAAAAGGATGTTTCCAAACACTGAAGTTCATCAGCATTCTCCTTCCCTATTTGTGTCTATAGTGACATTATATGTCCGTCCTAATCCATATTGTAGTTGTATGTTAGCTGTGGTAGGATGTACTTTGGGTACATGCTATGTGATACCAATACTGCGATTCATCTACTGAGCAGTAACATTGCTTACTGACATCTGTCTAAATCTGCTACCTTGTTATCTGGTATCTTTTCCCTTACCTCTCCCTGCACTCCTCATCAGTCCCTGGCTGTTACAGCTCTGTTGAAAACCTCAGAACATGAACTAAAAGCAGAGACTGTAGAGAAACTGGAACGATAGCTGCAAGAGGTGTGAGCTGCCTCGTTCATATCAGTGAGGTGTTAACTCAGATACCCTGGTGCGGGAGTTTTTAATGTCATCATTGTTGATGGCTTTTTGGCCTTCATACGAGAAAAAAGAGGGAGAATTGTAGTTTAGTAAATTGTTACTGTGACTGATGCTTCGGTTTATGGTCACAAAAGACACAAGTATTCTCATGGGTTTGCCAGCCAGAAGGGAGTGAATATCAAGGAGTCCTCTGAAGCTCATGGTGTAGAACCTGTAAATTATGTAATGATTTGTATGGGAGGAGTTTTTTGATGGCCAGAGTTTGGGAAGGAACTGTGACTGTGTCGTTAGGTGATTGTGTCCAGTTAATAAATTGGTAGATAAATCTGTTGACAAAATTTTATGTTAAACTATTTTGTTTTGTCCTTCTTCAGAATGAATGTGCTGCAGCCCAGCATTGAAGTTGATTTTTGTGTGCAGCACTTCCAAAACTCTGTAGGGTGCTGTTTTGAGTAGTAGAGGTCATGGGTTATTAGAAAGCTCATTTTCTTTTTAATGTGCACTTGTTTATAGCTGTCATTTTCCAATGGTGAGGTCTGGATGCCTAGTCAAAGATTCACAAATGTGTAAAGAGAAGAGTAGGGTTATTGACAGTAGCTTAGATATACAGTACAGGCACCTATCCTGAACATTTTTTTGAGTCTTAAAAAAAGAGGGATTGAAGACTTGATTTCTTAACTTTCCTAAGCTACTTAAAATGTCTGTTTCTTACTGTCATATGGAAAACTAGGTTGTTTAATACAGCAGCGTTATATAAGTGGAAGAAGAGAATTGGATTTGCAGGGTGGTTGTGACTTGTTTCAAAGTGGCATGAGCAGTAAGGCAGAGCTGGAAGAATATACTGAAAGGAATGAAATTATAGCTTCAAAAGATAGAAAGGAAGAAATAATGGGAGATAAAGCTATGTTGAATTTAAAGGGCAAAAATATGTAAGTAAAAGGAAGAACAATTTCAGCTTTCAGTTAAACTTCTTTTAGATAGTATTTGTGATTAAGAACATAAAAAAGTTGAAACCATCAGGAAGGGAGTTCAATGAGAATTACCTTTTTGATATTCCTAGTGTCTTTGACCTGTATTTAGAACATGAAGGGAAAAGGTACTTGTGATTTCCTGAAGTTGTTTGACACCACATTTTAAAGAACTGTCCTGGGAAAAGAACTAAAAAATGAAACATGTAGTGGGATGCTCCAACGAGTTTTATAATACTGGCTGGTTTGAAAGGATGGTTTAGAGTCTAAAATACAGATTAACTTCTGCAATCCTTTTGGTAATGTAACCAAAAGGCTTTCAGCTTTCTCTTTGTGTCAGAATACCTCGTGCTCTGCAACTTCTGAAAACACTTGTGTGTTTTGATCACATCCATGATGTTAGTTACTAAGGTCTTCATTCATTTGTATTATACATACTGATTGTTCAGTAAATACATAGGTATAAATCAAAGGTAGGAATTGTTTTTTCTTGTCTCTTAATCCTTACTTCCAGTTTAAAGAAAAAAAACAGGAAGAATGGTATTTGGTCCTGTTGTTCAAAAGCCTTGCTCTTGATTTGTGTGTGGTGTTTGTTATTTGGAATGAAAATTATAAATTTTATCCTAAAAGGAGCGGTTAAAGAGCTAAATATTCAAGTCCTCAAGGAGTTTCAGCAGATTTTTTTAAATGAAACTTTTATTTGTGATTTTTCTTTACCTCTTATCACACAATTCTGAAAATTAGCAAAGACAACTACGTAGTGGTGTAGCCACCGATTAGCGTTATTGGGCATGGTGGCAAGTCTTAGGTGGTTAGCATCTCCTCCTGTAATAACCGTGGGGTTTCATTGGGTTTTAGATTTTCCCACATCCCTTCTTCATCAAGATACTGGATACTTTGCTCTTTCTATAAAGGTTTTACCTGTTATGCATCTCTTGTTTCTGATGCAAATTATTGCACAGTTCTTGAGGTCACTGCTTATCTCTCTTTTCTGTGGTCTGTTTGGTGTGTATACTTCAGATGATTTGTGATTTTTGCAGGATCTTTCTCTATTTTACTCCATGTGGAAGTAAGCAGTAAGTTCTTGGGCAACATCCACTGTTAGTTACAAAGGGCATAGAAGAAATGGGGTTTGTACACTTGGGACCGGTTTCAGACAAGAGGTGCTCAAAAGTTTGGGCTTTGCCTAAAAAGTCTGGAGCCCTATGTGTAGGAATCCAATGATATCTGTGCTGTTACTGTACTTTGCTGTCCCAGGAAAAAAACCAAAATATTTATTTGGTTGCTGGAATATTACTGCATGGTGTCTTTGTTTAAGTGACAAAAAGTTGTGTTGAGGATTTTACATCAGTTACCAAGTGAAGCATTCAGAAGCTTTACAATGGCGTAACTAAGGCTGTCTGTGCTGTTTTAGTCCTTGGCCGGTCCATGGCCCTGGTTGTTACTGACTTTGTGCTTTGTGCGTTTTGCTGGAACCCTCATCTACAGTTGTCAGAAGGGATTCGAGGTGAGGAGGGCTGTTCCCCTTATAGGTAGCTCACACACAAAGTTTTCCTAACAGGCAGGTCAGTCATACTTGAACTGTAGCTCAGGCTAGGTGTTAATCAACCTGCATTATTTTCAGTAGTAAATATTAAGTTCTGATCTGTAATTAATTCTTCGGGCCCTGTAACTGGCTTTGCTATGTGATCAAGAGTGTAAAAAATCTTGTGTCAAAAATGTTCACAAGCAACTTTGGGCTTGGCTTTGCTTATTACTCACTAGATGTATGATCATTTGCAATCTGCATGTAATTAACAAAGAAGTGTACTTTGTCGGGTCTGCTTTTCTTTCTTTTTCTAGATATTACAGACTTGCTGTAATATAGCCATTGCTCATTTTTAGCAAACAGGCTTGTCAGTATTCTCGTAATCCAGTACTGCCATATTGCAAGAACATGAGCCCCAAAGCAAAACGTAAGAAAACAAATTCAGCCAGTGAAAAAGGTGAAAATTGACTTTGAGGTGATGAAAGAATGGTGAGAAGTTAAAGCTTTGGAAATTTTCCCTGGTGTTGTCATCCCTGTACTCCATTTTATTTTAAAATTATGTCACTATTAGATAGAAGGATCTCAAATTATGTAACTTGTAAAATAGAAGAAATTTATTCATATACATTTAAAGAAAAAAATGGTTGCTGTGTAGAAGAGCTGCATGGATGAGTCTCTTGCTTTTAAATCAGGGTCTCAGAGTATCGTGTATGTTATTTCATTTGGATTATAAGATTCCTGTCATTTCATGTTGTCTTTCTATGTTTTAAACCTTACTAGAGAGGAGAGTGCTCAAGACTTAAGTTTGTATGCAAACACCTATGTGCAAAAGAAGTTACCAAACTCAGTAGCATTTCATGTATGCTGTAAAGATGTTTGGTCCTGGTCCGTCATCAGTCAGTTCACACTGGATGTTTTGGATGGATAAAATCCGTTATCTTTAACAGAATCCTGAATGCTTGTGGTACTGAGGTTACAAAGCAGTGTGCTGAAACTATTTGTCACTGTGGCCCAGTGAACCTCTTGGCAGTAAGGGCACAGAAGCCCCTTCACAGGCTGCAGGAGCATATTTATACTTAAAGTATTAATTATGTTGATACATAAAATTACGGTTGTAGCAGAAAACCTTGGATTTAGAAACATGTTTTTTTCCTCCCCTTTCTTTAATGGATCTCTCTCTAAATTAATTTGTTCTGATATGTGACTTAGTGTTTTAGAATAGACGTTTTAAGTAGTTGATAGTTATTAAAAATATCAGTATCATTGAATATATGGGTTTTATGATCTACATATGTACAAATGAATTCGCATGAATTAATGTAAGGTTGGTAACTTTTATGTAATATAAAATGGATAAGCTAGGCAGAATAAAGGAGATAAGAGTTGAATGCATTTTTTTCCTGGAGGACTAGTAAGCTATAATTGTCTTTGCCCATTCAAAGCACTGTTACAGGTACACTAAAATACATCTGAAATTATTTTTTAAAAAATTGAATCTCTAGCGCCGATAGTTTAATTGATGAAAGGAATGTTTGCAAATAAGCATACAATTAACACTGCGCTGCTACTTCTGTTATTAATAGAAGTGTACTTTTTCAGTGTTGTTTTATAATGAGCTCATAGGCAGGTGTTTTAAAGCAAAACTTTGGGATGAAATGGAGTATTTCCAGCACAGAAATAATTTTTACCAAGTGATATGAAAAATAACTCAATCCCCCAAATTAATATGCATTTGTAACTTGGGTATAAACTTGTTATGCATTGTGCAGCCCATCTTAAGTGTTGTTTAAAGTATAGGTCTGCATATGGAAAAAATGAGAGAATCGGTGGTAAACTCAAGTTTAGTAGGCTCATCACAGATGAAGGCAAGACCTTCCTTTCCAGGAAAAGAACTGTATTACAATTCTTTAGAGTAGAGATTTTCTTTAAATGTGGTGTAAGTTAAAGAATGCAAATTCTGCATTTATGTTCTTGTTTTTCTACCCTTTCACTGTAATAACTCTTATTATTTCTGCTGCTGAAGTTTTTATTAATACTTTTTCAAGTTCTGTTTCTTAGCTTAAAAAAGAAAGGCATCTTAGGAATCCATGCACTGGCAACTGGTTATCTTTGATGGCAGCTGATAGGAAAAAAATAGTGAAGTGTATTTAAAAAAAAAAAGTCCCTTTTATGGCTCCACATTTCTGAACCAAGGCCCCAAAATAATGAAAGTGATTGTTTTAAAATGTTTATGTTTTGAAGCATATTATATTTTTTACCTTGGATTCTTGAACCTTGACTGAACTTTCTGCAGCATTTTTGCTAGTAAATAACATAGCTGGTGTCTAAAAGCTGATATAGCTGGGACTTCAAGAAAAACATGAGGTATAAAAGTTGCAAATGAAAATGTTGAAAGTTTACTAGAATTTTCTCTGTTCTTAATACGCACTGTGATTCTGACTGACATAGCTCTAATATTTAAATACCACTTTGAGCTACTTTTTAAAAATGTGCTTAGATAAACTGAACCAAGAAAATTCATATTACAGGTTGTAGAATAGGAAATGCATGTTTCAAAAACTGTTACTGGAATCATTTGACTTGCTTCCTCTTGGATGCAGAAGGTATGAGGCTTCTGTAAATATCTGGGTAGAAAAATTTTTAACTTTTTCTCAACTTTTCTGGGTAGTCTGTGTCCCTACTACCTTAAGTCATGAGAGAGGTGAAAGCAGAGCTGTAAACTGCCAACAGGACATAGTGACAAAAGGGTGAATAAGTCATTTACTATCTGTGTTGAATGAAGAGGGGAAATGAAATTACTTTTCTCAGGACACTCTTCTAGGAAAGCTTTTATCTTGATAACCCCTTTTTGTAATAGTCTTTTAATTAATATGACAAGCTGCTACAGTCCCTTTCGTTACTAGGACTGTAAAACAGCTTTGTTTTTCATTCTCCTCTTGTCGTCTTAAAGGTCTCCTGTCTACAGCATAGGTCTGTTCTAATACAGATTCTTCTGTAGGTACTGGTCTGCAGCAAACCAGGTTTTAGAATAAGAATTATCTTTCTTAGTGCAGAATAGTGAACTTTGAAAAGGGGGAAAAATGCTTAGTATTCTAGGAACTGTAATATAGTTGAAAAAAGGCAAAAGAATTGATGGTTTCAAATCATGCCTGTCTCATGTTTTTTGATGAAGTCTTGCTTCTGAGGTGGTGTTTCTTTTAAAGTCCTTGCCATATATGTTACTGTAGAGCTGATTAGGTTGGATTGATTATGATATCCATGTAAGTACTTATACATTGGTATTGGAAATGCAGTTACTCTGCACATAAACATTTTTCTAGCTGTTATCCGGTATTGTTAATATTTGTGCTTTATTTTTCTTTAATATTTTGTATAAACACTAGAGAAACCAGCTTCAGTAAAGTGTTTTAAGATCCTTGAAAGAAAGCCACTGTAATTGTAATGCAATGGATAGTTTAGAATCAAGGAAGAATGTTAGAATACTTGAGACATTACAGTTGAAACTTATGAGTAGATACAGTACTGCCCAAACTGAACATCTGCATTTGAGCTGTTTGGGGAGATGGTTGCACCCAGATGCCTAAAACTACCTCCTGGACATTATAAGATGATTTGAATTGTGTGTGTTTTTCATGGTTTAAAGACTGATACTCAGCAACAAACCTTGCTTTTAAAAACTGTTGATGAGATTCTAAGAGGTCTTTATTCTTGTTTGCTTTATACCGTTGAATAATTACCTTTGAATTACTGTTGTAGCTCTCTTCTGATTCGTCGTACTGGACACTGCCCTGTGTCCTGATGTGCCCTCTCCTTCCTGCATTTTCAGCCTCTGCAGGTTTGACAACATGGGGCTAAAAAGAGGGAGTTTGCCTGGAGCACAGCTCTGTCATGGTTCTGGTTGAGCTAGTGTTAACACCACTACAGCTAGTTCTATCAGTCTTATGCCCCTTTCCTTTTGAATGATCAAACAGAAAATCGGATGCTTAAGCTCAGATAAAACTTGAAAATCCTTTTTGACTCTTAACAGGGAGGCCTTTTTGTTTGTTTGTTTGTTTGAGGATGCCCTTGTCCTGTTTCCATTCTAGCCTTCAGTTGCATTCCTATGTACTTCTCCTCTTTGTCGATAGTGGGTGGTTGATCCTTGCATTGGAGCCCTGTGCTTTGTTGTTGTGGGGACTGTGGTTGCTTCTAGCCACCACGGCCACCAGGGCAAGCCCAGCCCAGCTGCCCTTCCCAGGCCCTACAGGCTTCTGTGCTTTCCACGACATTTCCATGTGTGCTGGGGTAGATACTGATGTATAAAAGTTGAATGAAGTAATTATTAGAACTCTGATAATTAGTTCTAGTTACTCCAAAGTGTGAACCAGCTGAGAAGCACATTTTTGCATGTATTTGAGTTAGTTTTCTGTGTTGACCTGGTTGCTTGCTGTGTGGTTAAGTGTGTAATAGTGCTGATGTGACAGGGTTGGGTGAAGACAGTGGGGGACTGTCAAAACTTACCTTTTGGTTACAGCTAGCAACCCACTTGCTTACCTGTATCCACACTCATAGATCACTTTAGTTTGTGACTCCTCTAAGCACCAGTATAACAAATTAAAAAAAAAAAAAAAAAGGGTGAGGGAACGCCAGCCAAAAGCTTAGGTTTGAGCCAGTGGTGTTCATGACAGTTGCAGTCTTCCCTCTGCTTGTTCCTAGTCTCACACAGTTCCCTTTCCTGGTCCTTTTATGTTGTTATATAGTGAACTGTATTGGAGAATTTGTCTGGCTGAAAAATTGCCTGACAAGAAATTTATTTACCTTGAAACCAAATTAACTTCCCATTTCTGTTCACCACAGGGCTGCAGAGCACATCTGTGTGGGCAGAAGG
>NW_010121150.1:8462-23007 GCF_000699245.1 Pterocles gutturalis
AGGGCTGCAGTAGTGCTGGCTTGCTTTGACTGAAGCTGTTCAAAATAGAGCTGAGGCACATAGCTTGGTGGTGCTATTTCCTGTCATGTCATTCAGCTGAAGTGATTTGTCCCTCTTTTCAAAATGTAAAATTTTATGACAGCTTTGTGTTGTCTGTAACATAATAAATGCTCAGTACTGTAATCATACTGATAGTCTGCAGAAAGTTAAAATGAAGGACATTGTCATTATTTTCTCTCAGTCATAAAGATCAGAGCATAGAAACAAGTCCAAGGTGTCAGTTGTGTTTGGCATTTTTGTTGTATTTACAGAAGGCACTTTTTTTTTTTTCAGTACAAATTCCAAGTAAGAAACTTTTGAGGAGAAAGAGAAGTTTTTAGTTCATATTCTATATATTGCTCATTGTAAGACTCCATTTTGTTACCCGATTACCCTAGTAATATCATAGATTCAATAGTGTGTAACCTCATAATGCAACCTCATAGCATTAGTAAGCTTCAAATCATGAGTTAGAAATGACTAGAGAAATGTAAGTCTCTGTTGCCTTTTGATCTGGAACTAACTGCAGATGCTCTGAAACAGTGTTTGAAAGCTGTAGATAACTTAAATTCTACTTCTTTCCTTAATTTCAGTACATTGCACTTTTAATTAATTTCTTAACTTTTTATAAGCAATTTTTAAATGAAATTATTGTCACTCAAAATAACAATGTATCTGACAGTAGAGTTTTCATAATGTGAGCATCACAGCTGATGCTGTTCTGAAGCATAGTATCAACATTAAAGGGTGAATAAATAGTGTGTTTGAGGAGGAGTACCAGGTATTTGGTGTTCTGAACAAATATCCTTTAAAGGTTTTTTAACTGGAAGCTAAGAGGTAAAAAGCTGTGCTTGATAAATTCTTATCCTTTTGTTTTGAAGGAAGGGGATTTGGAAATGAAGTATTTTTTTCTAAATGGTCTGTGTTTAACTATTCAAAATAAGTAGTTGTACTCGGTGTACTGAATTCTGTTTTGAGATAACTGAAAGCAAACTGCAACTGTGCTTTTAAGCACAGAATTCAGGCAGCACCATTTGTTCTTGTTAAGTTGAATTTCTTAATGCAAACCTAAATCCTCCATTTAAGAGGCTTTTTAGGTTTTTTTTAAAGAACTCAAGTCTTCCATGTAACAATACAAATTCCAGGTTGTGCTGTAATATGTGCTATATTTCTCAGCTTTATGACAGTGAGTAAAAAAGCCAGTTTGTAGAGATAATGTACATAGAACAATACAACTGTCCTGAAATAAAAGTAATTCTCAAACTTTGTGCAGTTTCTATGCACACTTTCTATTTAGTGAGGCAAAATTAGAATGTGCTGCCAGAATTTTCTCCATTATTTTTCATTCATTGTGCACATTTAGCAGAACAGAAATATGCAGGATAATGCCCATGTTTGTATCTGAGAAATTTTAAATCTTGGACTTGGCTGATTTTTGATCTGTGTGGTCCTTCCATGGTACTTCATGCTGCTGGTTTGTGGCAGTGTTAGTACACTAGTGTATGGTATATAAACCATGCTACGTTATTTCTTTAGATTGACTTTCTGTGATGTATGGATAATTTTTTTGCCTATTTTTTGTTTTTTTTCACTCTTGCAGAAAATTCTAAGCTGAGACATGTAGAAAAAGATGTTTTGATTCCACAAATAATGAGGGAGCGAGCCAAGGAGCGGTGTTCAGATAAAGTGCAAGGTAAGAGCCAAATATTCATTGGGAGATCAGATGTATCCACTTTTGAGTCCTGAATATAATCCTTATTTTTGAAGTAAAGTAGTTAGAGAATTAATATGTATGATCTACATCTTATCTTTTCACTGTGAAACCAGAAGTAAAGTGTATAAATCTGCTGTGTTGGCTTTGGCTGCGTGGTGATGTGGACTATTTTCTGAAATTACTTGTTCTCAAGGGCTGTGAAATTTAGTATGATTAATAGAAAACTTTCCACATCTTGGTCTAGACTATGTGATGACAGAGCAACACAGGAATTACAGTATTTGTGTATGTAATATTTGATACTTACATGAATGGAATTACATCACATGAGCCTTCAGTTAGGACCTCCCTCATTATGGTAAATTTTATTTGAATATTCCCAACTAACTGCATTCTTTCCCTGCCCCAATATTTTAATGATACATGCACATAAACACATGTGTTGTTAGACAGAAGTTGAAATAGGATGATGCAGTCCACTTTTGCATGTTTTTTTTTTCTTTTGAAGAGTACTGGACAATAACTATTTAAAGTTGGGTATTACGGCTGCTTCTGACACCCTACTGTTAATATATTCCTGGAAGAAATCTAGAACTTTTTGAAGTACCAGAAAGACAGAGCTGCTTGCAGGCAGCCAAGAATGTTGCTGTAAGAGGGGTATAAGAATGGAAGAAAAAATTAGGCCACAGAATTATTCTGTACAAGTGGCATACTTTCAATGGAGGATGTTTGCCTCTTGTCATCAACATATGTGCTTTATAAACTTTTTTGATCGTGCACCTCATCAGTAAAAAATTTCTCAGCGTGCAATCCCAATATAAATATTTATTTATAAATAGTATACATGTACCACTGTACTAGTATATTATGTACGTTATAAAACACAAAAAATTTAAAAAGGGTAAGATAAAGATGAAATAAACAGTACTTTAAAATAATTTTTATGTTATTTATTAATGGTACAAAAACCTTTTTGCTCGAAAAATATTACTGTTAATAACAATATTTTTACTGAGAGGTATATGATTTAATGTGCTTCATAATTTTTTAAAATCTTTGTGTAACACTGTGATACAGCAATTCAAAAGTCTAAGTTCAGTTTATTTCAATACTTGGTTTTAATGGGTGTCAAAGCTGTAAAAGATACCTCACAAAGATGCATGGATCCCAGTGGAAGAAGTACATTGTTACCTGCACTTATTAAATCACTATACCCATTTTTTAAATCCCATCCACAAGTTTTGCAAAGGTTTTTCTTGACTTTGGGCTAGTAATTGACCATCTTCCTTGATGTCAATCAGTTGTTCTTACAAAATAATTGGAAGGTGTTGCATGTTTATATTTTAACAAATAGGTTCAGAACCCACTAAAACTCTGATTTGGAAGGTTTTAAAATAGACTAGAATTTTCTGTCCTTTTAAGCTGTACAGATGTGAGAGATTTTTATAGCTGATATACTCACATTGCGTTCAGCACGTAAAAAATCACATAATGAGGGGTAGATATCTAAACATCTGTTTTCAAAATGCTCTCTCTGTAGCATGACTTTCTTTTGAAAAGCAGTTACTTTCTTACTCACTGTTAAAACATCACCTTCACCTTAAAGGGACATACTAAGTGTGTTTATTTTTTGGAAAAAAATATCTGCTAGGTAGCAAACTACTCACAGCCACCTGTCATCACCGAAAAGGTCAGCAAATTTGGAACGCTTGTCTTTTTGTAGAAGAAAAATGCGTACAATTCGACAACTCTTTTAAGCACTTTGCCACAAGATAACCACCAAATCTCTGCTTGGTACAAGGGATTTTCATCGCCCCTCCCTATCTCTCATTACAAAGTCTGGTAAAGATGCTACTACGTGAAGGTCTTGTTTTTATGAAGTCAACCACATTGATGTCATCCTGTAGCACTCTGTGCACTCCTGGCTCCAACTTCTTTGCTGCAGTAGCTCACCTATGAGTGATGCAGTGAAGGAGTTTCACATGAGGTGCCATCTCTTTAACCTTACTCTGGAATCCCTTCTTTATTCCAAAGCAGCCACTCCGTTGGTGGTTACACTTGTGCAGTTTTTCTATAAAACAATGGTTTTTATTAAAGAAGCCATTTCCTGGTGAGAATATATCTTCTTTGGTACGTCTCTCCTTTAGTGGCTCACAAAAAAACGTTCTTTCTGCATTGCATTATTGAAATGCAAATAGCGTAAGCCAAGAGAAATCAGAAACATCTGTGCTTTCATCCAACTGTATAGCAAACCCCCCAAATTGTGTAGCTTGTTCCAATACTTGTTTCTTCAACTCTTCAGCAGTGTCATCTATGCATCTTCCAACAGTATTTACTGACAAAGGAGTGTGTTTTAGTTCGTTGCCATATTGTTTTGCACGTACTATTTCAGCTGTTTGTACCATGGCAGGAAGAACAATTATTTCCCCGATGGTATGTGGCATTCTGTCCTTTTGTCTTACCTGAGAAACTTGAAAGGACATTTCTAGACATTTATCACTAAGTTTAGAGTCAAGTGTATTTAAAGTGGATCAGCGTATTTTCAAGCAGCTGCTTTTAGGGGTTCTCCAAAACACATAAAAGGGTAGTGTTGCAATAATTTTGAGATGAGTAAGTGGGAAAAGAGCTGGGTATATCTGCCAAAAGAAAGTAGCATCACATGACAGGTAACTTCCAGTGCTGCCAGAAGGAATTAATACACCTTTTTTTTTTTTTAATTTGAATGATAGTTGAATCATTTTTATTTTTAATGCTATATACCTGTTAGGGAAAAAAAATTAAGAGGAAAACCAATTACAGTAATGTGGGTCATTGAAAGAGGACGTAATTTTAAAATATTTTGAGAGCATGCTATTTGTAGAGTTTGCTTTGGGGGTAGATCAAAGGGGATATGTGTGTGTGTGTTGTTCTCCTCTGAACTTTCTCTGTGTCAGATGAGGACTTTAGTTTCAGCATCTTAATTTTCTGTGACAGCAACCAATACTGGAGATTCTTGAGCTGTGAGTTGTGGACCATTGCCTTGCAGCTTCTCCTTGTTTTTGCCTCCATAAATTTAAAGCAAAATGCTATTTTTTTTTTCTTTCTGAGATGTTATGCAAAACCGTAATTTTCTTCTTTCTCCTGAGTAGAGTTCAGTTGTTTATCTTTAGAAGAATGAGGTTTGTGGATACATCTGTCTCCCCCTTATTCCTCTGTCACCTGTAAGCCAGTTTTGATCAAATTGCGTGGAAGTTAGAGCTGGAAACTGAATATTTCCGACGCAATTTTTATGATCAAATAGACAAGAAAAACCCACATTGTATAGATAATAGATATCCCTATTAAAAAAAAGGTGGTAACACAAATTCAGCTATTTTGTTGTACACCTTTTAATCTGGATGGCGGGGGGAGAGGCCAAACCACAGGACATGAAGATTAAGCAGTTTTGTGAACAGGACAATTTATCATCTCTTAAATCCATTGTGAAATTATTCCCAGAATGACTTTGTCTTGTTAGTACACAGGAATGAGTGTTAATCAGAGTAAATAGGCTATGATTTTTATGCTGTGAGCAATTGTAAGCTATGAATATAAGCTGTGTAATTAAGTAATCAAAACTCCTGTGATTCTGTTTGTGTGCTACGTACACATGTGCATGAAATTGTGCTGTTTCCACTAAGTGGTATAGCTACTCATTTAACTTGCTTTCAGTGTAGGATTTTTCTGCTTTATGTTAATTTTGTTTGAACAATTCCTATTAATACACCTTTTTTAAAATTTTGTCTTTAGGAAATTGTGATAAATGCATTGATAATATAGGAAATGAAGCTATTCTACAAGTATGGGCTTTTACAATTTATTTGATCACGCTAGGTTCATGTGTCTCTATGGGGAGCTCCTATACATTCAATAGTGCTCTGCATGAGCACGGGAGTCCATCTGTATATGGTCCGTTACCTTAGCCTGCAGCTATACCACCTAGAGCTGTCTGCTTATCAGAGCTAATAATGCAAGTAGTGACAGCCTGTCCAGCACATGTTTGAGAGCCATCCAGGGAAAAGAAACCCCAAGGGTTAAAATAAATAAATAAATAAATAAATAAAGGTTAGGTTAACTCAAGAGGTTATCCTACTACCGTAGCATGGTTAAATGGATGACCCATTGCTGTGCTTGGTTGTTAGCATACCAGAGTAGGTTAGAAATGAAATAACCATGAAAACGTGTCCATCTGATAATTTTTAAGAACAGCTAAGTATTGTGTCTGGTCATACTTCATTTTACTTAGATTATTTAAATTTACTTTGAACTTTTTTCATACTGTTCCAGTATAGTTCTTGTGCTACACATTTCTCAAGAATGTAGTGCATCTCAGTTGCAGAATAGTTTGTGTTTAAGATATTCAAGCACTTTTTCAATGAAAATGGATATATTCATAATTTTGTTAAGAGTGTAAACATGCTTTCTGCAGAACACTAGTTAATTTTCCATTACTATTATATAAATATGCTTTATTGTGTTAATATCCATGCACTGTATATGTGTGAAATTGCGGGCTATTATAGGAGTATCAAAAGTATTGTAAAAAAAAAAAAAAAGGCAAAAACCCCTCCAAAACATTGTCATACAGGAACTTTTCACTTTATTTGCACAAACTGTAGCATGAGTTAATCTGAAATAGTGTTAAATCCATGTATTTCTGTATCAGTTTGTCATTGGCATATAAAAGTACATGCTTTCAAGCCGAAGTAGCTAAAAGGAACATTTATTTGCCATTGCCTTATCCGTTGCTTTTATGAAAGAATTCCTTCAGCAAGCTATTATCCTTTAAAATTATCAAGTTTTTGGCTTTAATTTCCAGTTATGAAATTTAAATTTGAGTAAGCTTCTTTAAAGCAAAATCATAGCAAATTTCAGGAACCAGAAGTTAGCATTTTTCATCAGAAAGTTTAGGTTATCAAAACTCCTGTAGTTTCATGTAGCTGTGCTCTGCTTCTCATGACTCTTCTCTGCTCTGAAACTAGGGGCACTCACTAAAAAAAACTTCAAGAGCTTTGGTTGATCTTGATTGTAACTACAGAAATGTTTGTTCCATTCTTAAGAGAACTTATTCTCCTGTTACTGATTCTGAAACTTCACTGGATGGGTTTAGGTAGAGAGGAAAGAAATATGCAAACTTTAAGGATGGTATACTCCATGTAGTTTGATTTTGCGTTACTTGGCTTGGACAATAGAAACAGCTGACTGACTTTGACAAGTTGTGGGTTTGAGCTCTGAAGAAGCTGACTGACTTGAGATTCTCCAAAAGAAATTACTGGATCACTGAGTCAGTCATAATTTTTTGTTATATTTGTTGTGAATGTCTTGTGCATTTGTTGTATTATAAAGCAATTCTGCCCGCCTTCCAAAACCTCATGATCATTTTTTGCTGAGAGAAAACAAATCATGCTCCAGAGACAAGGGTTTTTAGTTCTAAACTTTTTTCTTCCAAATTTTGTTGTCCACTACTGATACATGATCTGGGTTTGGGCCTTTCAAAGTCACCAGGAGTGACTTGCACGTCTTCTGTAATTGTGACTCATTTGTAAGGCTCAAGGATTCAAGTAGGAAACTGAGCTACACGCTTTTCAGGGTGAATACAGGGATAGATAGTTCATATCAGCCTGGTTCTGCCATTAGGAAGGCGGTGAAGTAATGGAAACAGTTTGGGTGGTTGAAGACCTGATCCTGCCTGTGACTCTGCAAATAAGAATGTGGCCATTTCTCATTTGAAGCTTGTTGTGCGGGATATCGATTTGGCCAAGATGAGAAGTTGTTCTGTTGGGTTTTGTTGCAGTTGTTGTTGGTTGGTTGTTTTTTTTTATGAGAGGGAGACAAATGGGGATGTTTCCACCCCTGCTGTGTTGAGGACCTTCCCTGGAGAAAAATGTTACATTGGTTCGGTTGTCCATAGGAGCTGTGTAATTAAGGCAACTGGGTTCACATTGCTGAAAAAACTCTTGATACTTGGCAAGGCTTTAAAAAAATGGCTTAGAAAGTGTGGCTGGAAAAGGACATTTCCAAGCAGCCACCCTCCTCTCATTCTCCACTTTCCCCATTAGCCCTCTCCTCCCCAGGGCTCATGTTGATACTTAGTGAAAATGATGGGATGCAACACTACTGCAGGCTTCTCTGCACTTGAGCATGACCAGTGTCAAACATAGTTTTGATAATGTGCAGTTACTCAACAGTCCTGTCACTGACATTATCTCTGTCCCCGTAGGAGCCAGCTGCTCTAGACCGTGACCCTTACACCTGACACATCAAGGCCCATAAAACCAAAGAAATTTCTGATTGAACTACATGTGATGCTGCACATTTAAGTGCCCAAGCACACCTTTAGACATTGCTTCTTCAAAAAGAAGTCTTGTTATATATACTTTCTTATCAGAAATGCAGATAATGAAATGTGTGAAATACTTAGCAAATTTCTGCTTGATGTTACTCAGTGGTATTCCTGACTTTCCTTTGTATTGCACGCCCAGTTCTGTTAATTGATACAAACCCTTGCCGAATGCTGGGGCAAGATTAACCTGTTGGTACCTACAGTCTTGGTTCTGAGGTTGACACTGGAAGATGTTGAGACTGATAGTAGTGGGAAATTACATGACAGCTCACATTTAGAAATTTTGATGAGTCTTACTTTCTTGAAGCAAGTTAGAAACCAAAGTCACCATTTGTAACTGACCTTTGCTTATCTGTTTTGCCTCATTGTGAAAATATAGTCCTTAACATTTTTTTTCAAAATTCACATATTTTAGGAGTATCTGGGAATACAGTGATCTTCTAATTGACCAAAGCAAAAAGACAAGGTAACTGATAAAAATCAACGAGTTAACATGACAACTCCTGGTAACCTTTTTAAAGTGAGCTTCTGTGACCAGAAATTTCTTACGTGCTTGTGTCCGTATTTGTCAGAGTTTTATGATAAACTTCAGAGGTTACATGGGAGGGATCATAGATTTTATGACTGGAATAGCCTTCTCTTACGAGGATGAAATAAAAATGCTGCCTTATTACCTGCAGCTTCATTTTCATGAGAGGAAGTTCAGTATAATTTGAGAACATATTTTCAATCCAGTGACAAAATTGCAGGTGGAGAAAAGTATTATCCTCTGTTGCTCTATTTATTATCTGAATATTAAAGTACATTATAGTCATATTGAGTGTGACCCCATGATCCTATATGAAGCTATTGAGATTACTGTTGTACATGTTGTGCAGTTGTCCGTTATTTAAATTACTTTAGATGTTTTGCTAGTGTATAGCTATATTTAGGTCTGGTAATAAATTACTACATGTTTTTCCCTGGCTAGTGTTTCTCAAGAGTAAGATGCTGAATTTTTATATGATGTTCGTGTTTGCACACAGTAGCTTTCATTTTGAAAAAAATGATTCAGCTCTATAATATTTCCAATGAACATTTACTCTCATCACATTTAACTATGTGAATTAATACAATCTCTAGAGGGATTATGGTATATTGCGCTTTGCTCCAACAAACTGGGCAGAAAGAACAGCTATATGTAAATTACAGTTTGAAGAAATGAGATCCTAGATTTCATGGTCTTTTTTTTTTTTTTTTTAATGATACTTACAGCATTAGCTGCCTTAAGCTAATTTAAGGGCTTTTATAGAAAATAAATATGAGAGCATATTGTGTTGCTTGGTGATAGAAATTTAAGTATTCTAACTAGTATTAGGACTTAGAAGAAAATGGTCAGGGAGGGAAGTTACCCTATTTTTTTTCTTCCCCCCTCTGTGTCATTTCAGCCCAGCTGATAACAAGAAATGGGTCAGACTGCTAGCTTTACTACTGCAACTTAGTTGTATGGGGTTTTTTATTTTTTTATTAGGGAATGGAACAGCTTTTACAGGGACAAAGAGAAATGAAATCACTTTCAATGAAAGAAAGAGGCCTCATTATAGCCACCAACAGCAGTTATTGACAGCTACACTTCCTATTAACAAGGAGCATTTAAGAGTTTGGCTGTTGGATCTTTGGACTTGATCTAATTTGCTAGCATTAATTAGTTTCTTTTGAGCACAGACACTTGGTGCTCACAGCTATAGATTTGGAGGACTAATTAGGACAGAAAATTGAACAGAATGGAGTAAGGCATTAACCTTCAACCATTACCAGCTGGGGCTCTAATAAAGACCACAGAGTCCAAATGCTCCTATTCATGAAAAGAGTACTCTAATGAATATCAATTTCAGCCAGGTTGCCATATCCTACAAGCACTATCTTAATTTTGATTCTCTTACCTGGTAGAGATTTTCACGTATAGATATTAAAGTGATATTGGTAGTGCAGAGCTCATAGATGGCAACCTCAAGAGGTTACTGATGTTTTGTCCAGTCTTTCAATTTACAAGTCAGAGATTTTATTGATTTCTGGTTAAGATCCTGAATTTCAAATTGTTTTTCTGGTCCATCATAAATGTATTAACATAGCATAGATTAATTACATGATGTTAACAAATGATGGTTTAAATAGAGGATGCATGTGTGGTTTTGGATTATTATAGTACATGTAGTAGTAATATCCATGGCAAGCACACTGTCCAAGCTAACTGCTGGAAGTTGAACAATAGGATTGCTTCTTTTGCAGCTTGTATGATGAGATAGAATTATTATATTGTGGTGTTAAGTTGGTGATCCAATTTTACAAGGAAAGTTTCAGACTGTGGATTGATAATGTTTTAACATCTGCTGCAGAATGGAAGTACTTTAACTGTATATAAAGAAAGAAGAAAACAATTGACTTTATCCTTTTGCACCATTTCTTGGATTATTGGAATTGTTGGACTTGAAATTAAGATCCAAGATCATCAGTTGTTTCTACCCTTTAGTGGTATCACTACTTCCTGACAAATCCCATCAAATCTGTTTGTATTTGCTGATTGTCATATTTTTCCTTCTCCTTTGATGTCGTTTTGATTCTTCTGTGTTAGTCATTCTTCATACGAGCAAGTGAGGGTGTGCCTGGGATTCTGTAGAGCTGTTTTGTATCCATTCATTAACAGTGGTGATAACCTACAGATCAGTAGCTGATGTGTTAGAGTATTACAGTGCTGTGTTACTGTGGCCTAGCTGCACATAGCATTGCATTGGTAATGGCAGTACATGTCATGTGTGGTAACTTATTTTAATTGCATGTCTTTAATGATATATGAACTAGTTGCTTTGCAGTTTTGGATTATAAACCCCTCTTAGATACTACATTAAACTGTAGCACAGTTAGCACTTTGTGGAAATAAATCTAATACTTTTAAGAGGTCATGCTATATTCCCATTGCATGTGTATAAATATTTATATTGTATATGAATTATGAATATTACCCTGGGGTTGCTTTCACACAGAAAGTGGGTTATTCTGGCTTCAACTGTTGAAGTCAGAATGTGTTGTATAGATACCATTAGGTTTAGCAGTGGAAAACAGAACTTATTTTGGCCAAAAAGTAGCTACTGAGTATTCAGAAATACAATAAACAGCAAGCTTTCAGATCACCTACAAGCAGTGTATTGACCTTGTAAAGAATGTATGATATTCAGGGTAAGGTAATACGTGAAAACTTCTGTCCACCATTCTTTAGAGAACACATAAAGTTGGCAAGTGTATTTGCCAAAGAAAAATTGCTCATCCAAATCACAAAAATGAAGTATTAATTCCAGTTGAGCTAAATGGGAATCAGAATAGTAGTTGCAGTTTCATGTAATATGCTTTGATTTTTTAAGGGAGTGCATTGTGAGAATTGTAGTTTTGATCTCCATTATTTTCTGTAGACTGGAGAGCTATCCCTGTTGTATATATCTTTGTGTGGAATACTACGAGTCAGCAGAGCCAGTCAAAAAAAAGGGGCAGGAGTCACAGGCCTTATCAGGCAATAGGGAAATGCAAGTTAAAGTTGAAATAAAGTTTGGCAAATAAACACACTTTCAACAAGATGTAGTGGTCTAAGTGTTCTTCATGCTTTTTCATGTTCTGGAAACATCAGAGTGTGGTTAATGAAGTCTCAAATTTTCATCCTGTTTTGAGATGAAAACATTTTAAACTTCTTTTTCCATGTGGAACACTAGTTCTAAAGATTGCTTAGGTTAAATTGAGTGGGTTGTTCCTATGGCACTTACTCTTTGATACAGAAGTTAATGAATCCTGTAGTAACACCACTGATGGTGCACAACCTTTTTTTAAAGTAGAAACAATGTTGTCTGTTGTTGAGTAAAACCACCTTCTTGTACGTTATTGTTCAGGTTCTTTTAGTAACAGCAACAAAAAATAATCCCCCTCTTTCCCACCCCCAGATGTAGTTTTCTTGCTAGTGTAATTGTTTTCCAATAGTCATCTCTGTGGTGCTGCATAGAAAAGGAATAGGGAACACTCTTGAGAGCACAGATCCCTACTTACAGGTCTGATGACTAAGAAGGAAGATCTGTGCTCTCAAGAGTGTTCTACTTACAGGTCTGATGACTAAGAAGGAAGTAAAGGCTACAGTAATAAAAGGTCATAAAACACTTGTGCTCTATTGTCATCCCCCTGAATTTTATTTTTAACAGTTTATCACCTTCAAAAATAAGAAGAAAGGAACCTTGCAGAAAAGAGTGCCTGGAACGTGTGCTGCCTAAGGTCAGGATAGATAACTTTACAAGAAGTGTAAGCATATGACAGAAGGTGAGAAATCAAGAGCTGCAGAGCTGGTCAGAGGATGTGACAAGGAATACTAGAGTTGTACAGAGCTTTGGAGAGAAAAACAATTTTGCTGCTGTATCCTAGATTTGAGAGGGATACTAGTAAAGGATTTGAAAGAGTGGAAGGTAATCATTCTGATGGGATAATGAGTAGGAAAACAGCTTACATTAGGAATTTTGAAAAAGATAGTGTAGAAGAACAGTGCATGAAAATTTTCCTTGGATGGAGTGAACAGATTCTTCTCTTGCTACCCAGTGTACTGGGAATAAGTTGGGAATTTTGGACTTTAATTATAATATTAAGGGATCTGCCTTCCTACCTTTTTCCTAAAATGAGTTTAAGGAGAGGGTTTTTTTAGTCTGAAATGCCTTTTTTCACTTCTAATAGTAAAGTTCAAGATTTACTTGTGAATTTTGTCA
Source organism: Pterocles gutturalis (assembly GCF_000699245.1). NCBI lineage: Eukaryota > Metazoa > Chordata > Aves > Pterocliformes > Pteroclidae > Pterocles > Pterocles gutturalis. Next base: position 21,343 of record NW_010121150.1, read on the forward strand.
CATATAATGTCTTGCACTTTATAGCCTTCTTTCTTCCTGTCTGTGATCCAGAATCTTTCAAGGAAGTACCTGGTCATTATTCTTTTTGGTGCTCTTCAATATAAACTAAATAGGCCCTCCAAGCCTCCAGATCAGCAACATATTTTAAGGATATTTAAATGGTCCTTTTTGAAACACTAAGTCATACAGTCTGCTTATGTGTGTAAATTCATCATTACACTGGCATACCAGGCTTGATACAGGTTTTGCTTTGTTTTTTGAGGACAGAAATATCATATACACTTTGCTGTAATCGGATGCTCATAAAGTTGGTGAAAAAGCACTGCAAAGATGTGTCTTGAGATGTAATCTCACCCGTGGCTGTAGAATGTGGCTGTCTAACCTTTTAAAAGTCATTTTATGGAGTCACAGTTTATGTTGTCAAAAAGGACTTCTGAATGCTATTGTTTAATATGTGGGAAATGTATAGGAAGTGTATGATGTGGAAGGACATAGGAGAGGGTTGAAAGCAGGACTTCTTGATGCAATCCAGACTGATCTAGCTGTGCTTTAACAGAAAGAGACTTACAAACCTGACTGCTCTAGAAAATTATGTCTGCATTGGAGGGCACATTTATCAAGTGTAAGAGGAATGCAGGGCTGGAAAGGACTTTTAGAAGACACTTTGGGCCATCATCTCCTGGGGCCATATCTGGTATACCTGTGTTTGTCCTGTCATCTCATTAATATTGCAGCTTCTGTAGCAGGCTGTTCCAATGCCTAGTTATTTTTTACTGTTCAAATAATTTTTTTTTGTCTTCTAAGTTTTGGGGTTTCTTTAATGTCTAAAGTAATTTTTCTTTGTGTATCAAGCCATTTATGTTCTCAGACACTGGGAAGATTCCTGGTAGTGGTCCGAATAAAAGTGGCACTTTGAGTAGAAGAAATAGGACAATCTATTTTATCTAAAAAAAGTCAGAAAGGGGAAAAAGAAAAGGGAAAATAAAACGCTTATTGAGTAACCATCCTGGAAAACTGTTTCTACCTCTGAGTCCCTGAGATGGCTTAGGGAAGGTTCCAGAGTTGTTTTCAGGAGCATGGAGAATTTAAAACAAAAACCCCAAAAAATTTTAATGTCACGATGTAAAAAAATGACATTTAAATTCACAGGGAGAACCAGTGCTTTCAGGTTGAAGAAAATGATACCTAAAACCCAAGAGTGACCACAGTCTGCAACTTCAAATACTATACTTTGTTGCCCATGACCTTTTTTCGTGCTTTTCCGGTGGTAGTTTTCTACAAAGAATCTGACAGCCCAGTGATAATGATTCATAAGGCCAGTGACGAAAAGTACTCTTTATCCTTCTCTTGTTTCTTTGCTTTGTGTTTTCTGTGTGTTTTTTTAAATGCTCCTTCTTAATGTATATAAACTCTCCAATTTACAGCGTGCCCTCTGTTCATTGTTTAAGAAGCATAACAAAAGTATTGTCTAAACATTGCAGAAGAAGTTGAGCTCCTAACTATGTAAAATCCATGTGGTATAGGGTTTGCACAAGGATTAATTTATCTGTGATACCTGTCCTGCGTATGGCTTATAGAATAGTAATGTGGAGAAGATGGTCCTGTCTTGTGTGCCATCACATTTCCTACCCCAGCAGTGCAGCTTGCACAAAGTTTGGTTGAGTA
>NW_010121150.1:23038-29627 GCF_000699245.1 Pterocles gutturalis
TTATTTCTTGCCAGATTGCAGAGTACCTCAGTGAGGGAGATACTGGAAAGCAGAAGTCAGCATGGTTGAAGAAACATGGCATGCTGAGAGCCAGTGCAGCAGGGGAAACACATAGACTGTCAGGGATTCAAATGGGCATACTCCTTCTGCCTGCTGGGAAGTTCAGGATAAAATTCAGCCAGGCTGTAATATTTACGTCCTTACATTATTTTAAAGCACTGTTCTGCGTTATTACCTTAATGTAGGCTTCGACATGTATCTAGTTAATGAACAGAAGAATAGAAAATAATGTATACTGTTTGGGGTTACATAACCAAATATTTAATTAATAATTAATTAGTAATTAACTATCTAATTAATTTTTAACAGATACTAACAGAGGTCAGAGCTTCTGCCGTGTCTTCAATGACTTCTAGCCAATGTCCAATGTTTAAAATATTTTATATTATCTGCATCTAATGATGCTTCATAACTGTTGAGCAGTAGTACTAACAGTTGTTCAGCTTTCTCTTGTTTACAAAGAGGTGTCCTCATCTTGTACTTTTGAAATTTCCTAATTTAACTAGTTGGAAAATAAAAAGCATATACGTGTATATGTAATGGAATTTTTTTATTTTATACATTTCAAACAGCTTGAGAAAGTTTTAAGTCCTTTGTGGGGAGTGAGAATGGTGTGGAAAAGAATCTTCTTGCTTTAGCAAGGCTGTTGTGTAAGTTCATTTTGATATGCTTCATCTGTTGAGAGACTATGAAACTTCAGCAGTTTTAAAACAGAATATTGTTTGGCGAATCTGTCCTCCTGACTCTGCCATCAAATTCATGTGAATACTAGTTACCGACTGTGCATAAACATTTGTGAAACATTCATTGTTGGGTGGAGAATACTTAGTAAATTACAACCCCAGAAAATTTTTGCACTTCTGTAGAATGAAGATACTTAACAGAATTGGCAACTTTTGCTTTAGCTGCATTCTCCCAATAGACTAGTAATTCAGATGAATAGTTCTGGTCTTGTTTTCTTGTCTTCTGCTCTTGCTGTTTAAATGTCAATTCAGGAAAATATGGCATGTGATTAATTTTTTTTTTTTTTTGCTTAAGTTAAATATACTAGTTACATTCTCTTCTAGATAACGACTTACATATTCAAATATGCATTTATGTACCTGAATTTAATCAGTATCTCATTACTGCTATTGTTAATGAAGGGTAAGATTCCATGTTGGATTTTTAAGTGCAAAAGTATATTATCATCTCTGTGGAAAACTGCTAGACTGGCAAGATTAGAGAATGAAGTTCTCTTCTAAATGGTAACTAGTTGAGCTGAGGAAACTGATACAACATTTCACAGGCAATTCTATTAGTGCCACCTGATTCTGATCTCATTGTCTTACCTAGGGCTTGCAGTTCACAAAGGTGTTTTTGCTGAGAAGCGTAAGCAGTGGTCTCAGTGCAGTGCTGTTTGTTCCAGACCTGATGTTATTTATCTCCATTGCCCTAGTGTTTGAGTTGCAATGACCTGACTTAAATGAAAGCTAATTCAAGCACAGGAGCAAGGGGGAGAAAAAAATCATCTCTGTGAGTATGTTAAAAGTACTTAAAGGTAATTTAGTGTTTGCATTAGGATATTTCGGGTCCACCTAGATACATTTCACATAAAGGATACATTGTAGCAGTGACTATAATTGCTTTGTGTGAAGAACATGGAATTCCCTAGTTTCTAATGTAATATAGTCAACATCTTAAGTTTTTTTACAAGGTTGGTATACTAAAGTTTAGGTTTTGCCATGTGCTATGGATGTCCATATAAAGAGATACAGTAGTAAACAGTGTTTTGTGTGTCCAAACCCTAACTGATTGCAGAATGACTTGGGTGGGTTTTGTACTAACAGTTCTCCAGTGCTCAGGTCTCTAAGCCTTGGCTGAACTCATGTCAAGAAGTCAGAAAGATCACTTAAAGCTTGTTATATTTCAAGCAATCAGAGGGGATGAACCTGAATAAGAAGCAGTGTCTAGCCCTCCTCTTCTCCCTTCTGCAGTCTTTCAAAGCTCCTGTGGGGCAGCAGTTACTTCACACTGTTCAATGTTCAGAGAAGAGACCCTTGTGAGTGGAGCACTAGCCTTGGAGACTTACGTTGGTTCCTTGAACTCCTCCTTTATGATTTTTTGTTAAGTCATGTAGGATGGGAGACATTTAATCCCAGTTTTCGTCATCTGAAGGTTATATCTAGTCTAAACTAGTCATCCTGTTTAATTCTCATAGGTGGGACCTAACTGCATTCTGGGAAGTATCTTGCGCTTGTTCTCTGTCTCTCTCTGTTTTGTGTCAAGGCAACAAGAATGACAGCAAGGTACTTCCAGAATCAGCTTTAGGTGAGACGTGTAAATTTTGAGTGGCTAAAATTACCTAAAGTGAATACCACTGGTAGTCATTTTTAGTCTCCGTTCACACATGTAAATGAGGATAAGACCATATATGAAGGAGAACTATAATTGTCAATGCATATGTGGCATTTCATTGGTATGCATAAGGCAAGAGTGGCTACACTATGAATTTTTGTTAGGATATTTGATCTCCTGCAAAAGACATGTAGATACCCTTGGGCTTTGTGAGCATTTGCTAAGGATTCCTTTAAGCTGCTTTTTCCTCCCTATCTCAGGTTGCTTCCACATCGCTTGGGAGTCCCATCGATTTGTTAGTGCCTCCTGTAATGTTAAACATCAGTGTGTCTGCAGGTTCTGTGCAGATGTGAACTGGCAGGATATTAAGTGTCTTTCGGCTCCCATCAAGTTTTGGTGGAAAGTAGGGGAAAGGCAGTTGCTACTTCATTACAAACAAGGCTCAGCTGGACACTGGAGTTACCAATTTTAAAATTTGAGGAGAATGCTTGGAATCAAATGAAGGTTTTTTACTTTTATGGCCCAAATTACTTCCTGTGTTTTCTCTTTAATTGCTAGCAGCAGGCCTGGACTCTAGTTAAGGACTGAAGAATAAATGAAACTATTTTCCATAATTAACTTGACATCTTATTTCCTATTTTGTCACTTTTTTTTAATCCCCAAATACCTATAAGTATAAATACTTATATAAGACTGAAATCATAGTATGTAGGGGAAAAGAGGCAAATAATCCCAACAATATAAATTTAAAATTATAAATCTGAGACTTGCAACCAACCTGCTGTACAAGAAAACAGATGCCATGCAATAAATTAATACTAAGCTGAATAATAAACAAGATGTATTGTTAAAGGTCTTTAATGCAAAGAAAGTGATTTCAGACTTTCATATGCTTGTTTTCTGTCTTTGTTTAAATGAGGCCCTTGCATGTGTTTTCTTTATTGTTCTCTTTTGCACACATTTGAGCTTTGTTGGGTTGAGAACTCAGTCTCTGGTTGGACAGTGGTGATTAACTTCCACTAAGTAGGCAGCAGTAATGTGATTTGAGAATGAAAAGGATTCATTTCTTTTAAATGAGGGGAAAAAAACCAAAGTTAAAGGAAATAGTTTACATAATCTGTAAACTAGTTAAGGAGCTGAATATTTATGCAGGTTGAAATTGAAGCTTAGTTGCCCTCTAGGGGTTTTACATTAATACAGCATATGCTAGCTTTTGGGTGTTTTGTTTTGTTTTTTGGTTTTTGTTTTTTTTTTCTTTCAGAATAAAAGTGAGAGAAGTCTTTGGAAAAACTTACATACTGACAAGTCTGTGGTGGTGGAGGCATGTGTACATCTGCATTCAGTGAGTAAAGCTCATTTAGTTCAGAACCCAGAAAATGGAGGAAGGATTTTTAGCCAGATTGTGTTCTTGTAATTTCATTGTACCAGTGGAGAAGGTACTCACGGTCATCCAGTCATAGCACTGAGACGTCCCCACCAAGAAAGATCCTTTGGTAGAAGTCAGCATACACCCCAAAGAGCTTTCAGTCCTAAGTAGACATGGAAGACAAAAGGTTACATGGAGGTGTAATGGTGCTGCTGAGAAGGCCACAGTAATGACAGCATTAAGACCCTCAGCCTTTTTCTGTTTGTGTCCTAGCCACTGAATGCTGCTTTGAATTCTTACTGTCCTCAGCTGCCACTGACTAATGTGCAGGAGTCTTCTGTCATATCTTGCCTTACAGCAGCTTGAGCTCTGTTTTTGGATCCTGTGACTGAACTTGTTAGAAGTGAACTTTGTCTCCTTTAGAAAGCAGTTGACAAAGACTGAGTAGTTCTTGATTTTTTGGGGAGCATATGGTATTTCGTAGGAAGTATCCTCATGCCATGGGAAGAAGTGTGACTAAAATGGCTTCTAAACTAAAGCCACATATGTATTTCTCATTGTCTAAACTTCTAAAGTCTTCTTTGACAATGGTTTTGTAGCAGATGCCTTGCTAATATGTGTTTCAAGAATTACTAAATGCATTCTTTAAAGTGCAGTTGTTTTTCTAAATATGGAAATTACATTTATGTGATTATTTTTGCTGTTTCTTTCATAACAGTGTTGAGACTGTATTACTTTAAAATCTTTTTACATCAGAAACAAGATACTTGGAGCAGGCAGAGTAGATGCACTTAAGCAAGCACCTCCTGGCAAACTTGAGTACACGTGTGCATACAGCTTGAGGAACACTGTAGTCAACTGTCCGAAGTTAGAGCACTGTCCCCAAGGCTTCATTATAGAACTAAGTCTGGATTTGTGCAATAAAGTCTATGGTGTTATACAGATTTTTATGCCGTTTGCCCATTAAGCTTTACACTGAAGAACAGCTCCTGTTTTTTGAGGGACTTTCACAGCTGAGAAAGAGTTCCTGGTGCATTTTGTTTTGCTTTGTAGATTTGTCAAAGGTGTGTTTGTAAATCCTCTGTCTGCAAGTATTTCATTTTACTGTCTTCAGAATTCTAATCTTTGCTATGGAGGAATGGCCTCATCTCTTAATTTCTCTATAGAATCAGGTCTATTATTACAACCCCTTATACACATGTAATGCTTTGGCCTGGTACTGTTGGATTCCAATAGTCAGTAGCATCAAAGAAGCATCTACTTGGTTGTATCTGCTGTATGCTTGGGCGTGACATCACAGCTCCAGCCTAGTGCTTCCTTGTCAAAACCAGTGACTTTATCAGCAGAGCTCTATGCCATCAGTTCTGCTTTCTCCTGCTCTCTGGTGCTTGATGTTGATGCCCAATGTGCCTGGGCAGTAAATGATTCCTGGAAGCTGTGCATCAGACCAAAAGATGTGGTAGGTTAGAGGGGAGAATGGGTTGGTTGGTTTTAGGATTGTTTTTTCTACCTTTTGTGATCAATTTCTCTCCGTGAGGAGAAGCATCTGAGCTGATTGTTATCTTTATTCAAGCTTTTGGTCCAGAATGGAACTGCTCTGTAAGTAAGGTTATAATAAGCTCCTGCTCTTGCATTGCTCTGAATAGCGTTGGCCTCATCTGTTCAGCTTAATGTCTCTGAAAAGTTTGAAGAAAATATATATTACTTAGCTTGGGAAGGGTGTGTGGCCTGGGGGAGTTCCTGATCAAGGGGATGTCCTGGTTTTTATCTCAACCCATGAGTTTCCTTTCCTTTTATCCCCCTTCAATTCTCTTCCCTGTCCCCCGGGGTGGAGAGGGTGAGCGAGCAAGCTGTGTGGTGTTTGCTAGTTAGCTGGTTGGGTTAAAACTATAACAGAGGAACATCGTAATAGCCCTGTTCTGCAGGGCAGCATGCAGTGCCGAGCTCATGGAGAGTTTTCCAGGACCTGAACAAAATACTGAGTTGCAGTGCTTTTTCACTTTAAAAAGCTTTTGTGCGACAGTTTCAAAGACACAGGAAGAGTATGGTAGCTGGATTATTTGCTGTCTGGTGTTCAGTCCTTTTTTAGGTACTTGGTTATTGCAGTCATTTGTTTAAAACAATTTACAGAAGATAGAATGTAAGCATTACGTAATTACTACCAAATTTCCAGCTCTTGCTAAGCTTTGGTAGTGTGCTTGCTTGTCACATTGTTAAAACTCATCTCTTCAAAATCGTGAAATGAATAAAGAAGTCTGAAATTCTGACTGCCTGCATAGTCAATGGTGCATTTTATTTTGAAAAAGTAATTATGCATATTTTATCACACTGTGGCCACCATTGTAAAGGGTCAAGTTACTCTTCAGTATACAGATAAGAATATAGACACAGCACAATTTTTTTTCTTTTGAAAAATTAAGCTTCTGGTTCTGACATCCTTACAAATGCTGAATAATACCTCATAAATTCTTCTCACACCTCCACACTGGCATATGCTGAAGGCTAGTAATTTTTGAAGAGAGACTAAACATATACTGCAAACTAAGGTTAAGTACATGGTAGCCTGTTCTGTTTGGAACAATGGTTGGGAAGGAATGTAGGATGAATTGTGACCTGTAAGGGAAAGTTGATTCCTCTTTTAAAAGAGCGTAAGTGTATTAATCTTTAATATTGAATCCTTGCTGGAGTGCCCAGAAGGCCTGAAATTTTGAACGTATTCTGTATGCCCCATCCCACCCTCACCCTCCAGCTGGGACCTTGAAATCAGTTTCACTTTTGCTTAGAGGATATTTTGTTTCATTCAGAGGAGGGAGAAAAATAAGAGAG
>NW_010121151.1:0-223 GCF_000699245.1 Pterocles gutturalis
ATGAATTTTGGGGGGTCCAGGCACCCAACGGGGCTGAGCTGGGGGTGATCCCACACCCTCTGGGGCAGATCCAACCTCCCACAGCTGCCCCATGTGTGCTGGGGGCTGCGACTGACCCCCACCTCGGGGGGGAGTGGTCCCCTAGAGCCACCCCAGCCCTGCGCTGACGGTGTCCCCTCTCCTCCGCACCCCAACAGCAGGCGTCACCATCATGCTCCCCCCC
>NW_010121151.1:310-6151 GCF_000699245.1 Pterocles gutturalis
CCAGCCCTTGCGCCTGCAGCTTGGACGACTACAGCGAGGAGCTCAACGTCTTCTGCAGTGCCCGCAACCTGACACGCCTGCCCGAGGACGTGCCCCCCAACGCCAAAGCCCTGTGGCTGGACGGCAATAACTTCACCCTCCTGCCGGCTGCTGCTTTCAGGAACCTCTCGGCGTTGGATTTTCTGGACCTGCAGAGCAGCCAGCTGGCCGCCGTGGAGCAGCACGCCTTCCACGGGCTGAGGAACCTCTATCACCTCCACCTGGAACGCAACCGCCTCAAGCACTTGGCTCCCCACACCTTCCTCCACACCCAGAACCTCGTCTCCCTCAGCCTCAACAATAATTTCTTCAGCAAGGTGGAGGAAGGGCTGTTCGCTGGGCTCTCCAACCTCTGGTATCTGAACTTGGGTTGGAACTCGCTCGTGGTCCTGCCCGACAAGGTTTTCCATGACTTGCCCAACTTGAGGGAGTTGATCCTGGCTGGGAACAAGCTCCCCTACCTCCAGCACCAGCTCTTCTGCAGCCTGACGGAGCTGAAGGAGCTGGACCTGAGCGGGAACGCGCTCAAGGGCATCAAGATCAACATCTTCGTCAAGCTGCAGAAGCTCCAGAAGCTCTACCTGAACCACAACCAGATCAATGCCATCGCGCCCCGCGCCTTCATGGGCATGAAGTCCCTGCGGTGGCTGGATCTCTCCCACAACCGGCTCGTCTCGCTCTTCGAGGACACGTTTCTGGGCCTCCTGAGCCTCCACGTCCTGCGCTTGTCCACCAACTCCATCACCGGCCTGAGGCCCAGGACTTTCAAAGACCTCCAGTTCCTGGAGGAGCTGCAGCTGGGGCACAACAGGATCCGGAGCCTGGCGGAACGGACCTTCGATGGGCTGGGCCAGCTGGAGGTCCTCAGCCTCAACAACAACCAGCTCCAAGACATCAGGGCTGGGGCGTTCCTGGGGCTGTACAACGTGGCGGTGATGCATTTGTCCGCCAACTGCATCAAGGTTCTCCCCGATTATGCCTTCAAGGGGGTCACCAAGCTGCACAGCCTGCACCTGGAGCACAGCTGCCTGGGCAGGATCCGGGCAAACACCTTCTCCAGCCTCTCCAGCCTGCGGCGCCTCTTCCTGCAGCACAACGCCATCTCCCTCATCGAGGACCAAAGCTTCAGCGAACTGCACGAGCTCCTGGAGCTCGACCTGAAGCACAACAAGCTGAGCCACCTCTCGCCCCAGCTCTTCGTGGGTCTGAGCAACCTGGAGTACCTCTTCCTTTCCTCCAACCAGCTCCTGGAGATCTCCCAGGACACCTTCAGCCCGCTCCAGAAACTCTTCTGGCTTGACCTCTCCCATAACCAGCTGGAGACGCTGGACAACGCCATCATCTCCCCGCTGGCCAACCTGCGGTACCTCAGCCTGAAGAACAACTCGCTGGAGACCTTCTCGGTGGGTTTCCTGTGCAGCTCCTTTGCCCTGGAGCAGCTGTGGCTGGGGGGCAACAACTGGCATTGCAACTGCTCGCTGAAGGGCCTGCGGGACTTCTCCCTCCAGCACCCCGTGGTGGTCCCACGCTTCGTGCAGTCCGTGGCCGAGGGGGACGATGCCCACGTCCCTGTTTACACCTACAACAACCTCACCTGCCTGCACCCCCCGGCCATGGCGGGCCTGGCCCTCCGCGACACCTCTGAGGACAGCTTTGCTCACTGCTGAGGTGGGCTGGCCTCTCCTGGGGGACACGTCACTGCCCAGCCATGGACCCCGGCCTGTCACCACCCTGTCCCCAGCTCACCAGGGCAGCAGCAGGACCTCCAGCTCCATGGCCAGCCCACCTTTGTCACCATCTCCAGCTGCCCACCTTGGTGCTGCTGCAGCCAGGAGAGCCAGGCCCGGGCGATGCTGGGTGGGCACCAGCTTCCCCAGGCTTCAAACTGGAATATTTTACTCCTTTAATATTTAAAGAGCAGCCCCTGGGGCAGCGTGGTCCCTACGAGCATCTCCGAGCCTCCAGGATGGGGGAAAGCTGCACCCTCAGCCCAGAGCCTCCCCCATTGCGAGCGGCACCCCTGCCGCGGCCAGGCAGTAGGACAAGGTGAAGCATCCTCCTGCCACGGAGCAGACAGGAAATCCTAAAAGCCCCCTCGAGCTCCCAGGTAGGTTTAAGGAAGGGGACAGACGACTTGCTTTAATGATTCCTTGCACTAGGAGGTGTAGGCAGGGTGCAGAGAGCCGCACACGTCACTTCCCTGATAAATAATCGCAGACAAATAAATAAACCTTTGGAGCTATCGCAACCCATCTCGTAAGTATGTTCTTTCCAAAGCACGTGCCGCACCCGCCTGGGGTTTCTTATCAGAGCCCCTTGGGGTTTGCAGACACGGGGCGAGGAGCACAGGCTCCCCAGGGCGCTGGAGGTGTTGGCAGCAGGTTTGCTGCAAGCCCTGGGTGGGTGGCACGTGCCCAGGGAGGGAGCAGGAGGTGCCTGGCCGTCCTGCAGAAGCCAACAGCCCGGTCAGACTCCAGCCGCGCTGCCCAGCTCTCCACATCCCAGATAAGTGACCAAAGGTCAGAAAAAATATTCCAGGAAAGTTGCACGTGGGGAAAACCTGGTCAGGTGTGAGTCCTGGCTGCAGGCACAACGCAAGCACGGACAGATGCTCCTCCTGCTCTCCTCCAGGTGATGGCTGCCAGCTACAATCCAGTTGGGTTGGGAGAAGTCTGCCATTTCCCGCTTTGCCTCCCCAAAACAGCACAGCAAGAGCGAGTCCTGAGCGCGGAGAGGGCACGCAGGCAGCAGGGGCTCAGAGTCCAGCTGGGAGGGAGATAAGACGCAAGGACACCACCTTCGCTTCCCTCCCCAGCTTAACCGAAGCCGGCGAGAAGAGGGCAGGTCACCTGGGAGCAGCAGCTCCGGGGCCGTGGAAGGAGGTTCAAGGGAACAGGACACTCGGAGCAAGGAGGCGCCCAGGGACACGGAGGAGCCCCACGCGTGGCAGGGGTGTGGGGAACAGCCAGCACAAAGCACCCCACAAAGGAATGCCAGGGCCAGCTTCCAGCAAGAGAAGGGACTGGCTGGAGCTTGGAGCTGGGATGGAAGGAGGAAAGATTCAGCTGAACCCCAGCAAGGAAACAGGGAAAGGCAGGAGGGACCAGGACGTGCGGGAAGCGCACACAGTACCCAGACTCACAGCTACAAGGAGGCCTGAAGCCGTGGAACAACAGAAGTCACAGACTTGGATTTTAAGAAAAGTATTTACTGCCTGGAACCTTTAAAAATAATTCCTGAGTCACAATAACCCCCAGCAGCCCAAGAAAGGCAGCACGGCAGGATGCAGAGCTCAGACGGGTGGCAGATCTCCTGAAGACGTTTTCTCACGTGAAGCACACACCATGCCCTCATCAGCCCATCAGAAACCAGCGATGCGAGGTGTCAGAGCGCGGTGGCCTGGCCTGGGTCCACCTCAGGGCATCCAGCACGATCGCACCAGCCACTGAGCCAAGTACTGTATAATCCGTCAACGCGAGAAAAGCGGAAGGCAGCAGCACACGGAGCCATGATGCAGACAATGGGTGTTGGCTGGGTTCAGCGACAGGAGAACAGGCGATGGCGTTTGCCGCTGTGGCCGCATCGGGTGATCGCCAGAAGCACCGCGGCGTATGAGACACCGCAGACACAAGCTAGAGCTCCCCAAGCACCCGCCCAACGGCTGGCTGCGGAGGAAGGCGCTGCGAACACACGTGCCATATGGGCAGAGCACCCTTGTGTCGGGAAGGCGAGAAGCAGGCTGTGGTGTGTGTGCAGGAGCACCCACGCAAGGGCTCTTCAGATCTGGGGGGCTGGAGCAGCACTCCCCTTTTTGGATCACCGTGAGCGGCACTGATGCTGTGCTCCCCCACTCTCTCCATTGGGCCAGTTTTATAACTAGTTTCTGCGCCTCCCTTCCCTGCCGACACGGCTGCTGGTGGAGCTGCCAGCCCAGGGGCTCTGCCGGCGAGAGTCCAGCTCCGTGCCCTCCTCAGGAGCTCGGCTGTGACGTTCCATCCAAGATGTGTTGGGCGATGCGCGTCAAGGCCGGGAAGGCAGTGCTCTTGGGAAACTCTTGGATGAAGTCTCTGCCTTCCTCCAAGCTCTGACTGAGCTGGGGGTCCAGAGGAACACAGCCTGTGGGAGAGGAGGAACGGGGACGGTGACTGCTTGCTACTTGTAAGGCAAAGGCCCAGAGTCAGGATACTAAAAAAAGGACCACACTAGAGCCAGCTCCGAGGGAAGCAGGAGGAAAAAGGGCAACCACTACAATCATGGAGCCCTCCAGGAGCTATTCACCAGCAACTGGTCCAAGACCCCCCCTACAGTGCTTCACAAGAGACCCCACCCCAACCCCAGCCCTGTTGGGAGGGCAGGGTTCAGCCCTCAGACCCCATTTCTCAGGGAGGTTCTGGGGCATTTCGGGATGGCTCTGTTTAGCTCCAGGCTCGCTTACTCTGTCACCACGATGTCGGCAGCCAGAGCAGGCTGCTGATCACTGCCTCTGCCCCAGTGGGGCCAGATGCCCTTTCTGAGCAGTTTGGATGGCAGGGAAGCAAAGCAAAAGCCATGTCTTGGCTCTGACAGGGCAGCAGAAGCTCCCAGCGACCTGGAGCCCAGCCTGCCCGCCCCCATAACGCTGCATCCCTCTGCTCAGGCACTCCCACAGCACCACAGGGACATCGCTGATGACCACAGCGAGCTCTGCTCCAGAGCCACTCACCTAGGAAGGGGACCCCCGCGTGCTTGGCCAGCTCCTCGCCTCCCCCTTTGGAAAAGATGTTTGTGCACTCCTGAAGGAGGAAGGGCAAAAGCAGCGAGTCACAAACCCCGCAGCCCTGTGCGACACTGCCTGCCTGTGAGCAGAGCCAGCTCCCCTCCACCTCCCAGCCTCAGGGCGCTGCCTTTGCCCCTGCCCTCCCCCAGCTCTCTCTAGGAAAGCAGAGCCAGCAGCTCCTTCCAAAGCTGACACGCAGCAGCCAGAAGCTTCTCGTCTCCCCAGCTCACAGCATCGCCCTCGTGGCATTCACCAATTTTCCCCCCATCACGAACGAGAACCCGCAACAGCCCAGCGGTCCAAATAAACTCACCGAGCAGTGCGGGCAGACAAAGCCGCTCATGTTCTCCACGATGCCGAGAACCCGTAAGCCCGTCTTCTTACAGAATGTCAGCTCTCGCCTCACGTCTCCCACAGACACGGCCTGCAGGAGAGAGTAGCAGAGATCAGGGGTGTCCATCTGTCCAGACGGGCAGTGGGTCTGGAGCAAATGTGCATCAAACGGGAGGCAGAAGCGTAGAACAAGCAGCCACGGACAGGTCTGTGCAAACACCCACCCTGGGGTGCATGTTTTCCCCCCAAACCACACCCAGAGGCAGAAGCCTGCTCGGGAACTCCAGCGCAGCCCCAGCCCTACCTGGGGCGTTGTGACCAGGATTGCTCCGAGCGGCTTGTAGGGCCGCAAGGCCTCCACCGTGGAGATGTGCTCGTCGGACGTGCCTGGCGGCGTGTCCACGATGAGGAAGTCCAGGTCCCCCCAGGCCACGTCAGCAACAAATTGTTTGATTAAAGCTACAGAAATAAAAGGGGCAGAAAAAAAAACCCACCAGGTTTCAGCAAGTGCCCTGGGAGCCATGGGCCAGGCTGGGCAGGGGTTGGGACACACCCTGGGTGACAAGGGCCTGGGAGAGGTGACAGGGCTATCTGTCAGCACAACATGAGCTGTGCTCCCCCCCATCTGAGTGACCTGAACCCACTCCTGCAGAACAGGAGCCTCGTTCCTCCAAGGAATGACCTGCCCAGAAGAGCCTGGTCCCCAGCAGCAG
>NW_010121152.1:0-1156 GCF_000699245.1 Pterocles gutturalis
ATTTGAAGTTTTCACTTAGAAAACCACCAGTCCCGGTGGCTTCTGTCAGTTTGACCCATAGAGAGAAAGTTTTCTGATTAAGACTGGACAGAGAAAATATCTTTTAAAGGACGCCTGATGTAACCTACTAAATGCTACTAGTTTGACAAATGTAAACAGTGTCCTTAGGTTTCTTCTGAGAATGACAGAAATCTGAGAACGAGCTTTCAGCATCCTGATGGTGGAATTTAGTTTCAAGTTGAAAGTTACACACAGTTGCTGCCTTTTAACTCAGCTTTTCCAGATATTTTTATGTACATCTTAATAAATGTGATACTGAATTAGTTCTTATTCATTTAAAAAAAAAAAACTTAATCTTTTTCATGTAACTTAATCTTTTTTATGTGAAAGCAAATCAAGGTGAGAACAAAGGTAAGACAGAAAGTGTTCAGTGATTATTGGAGAGGATGAATCATGACAGTCTTTTATGAAAAAGAAAATAAATGCTGGTCCTCATGAACCTCAAATTTAGAGTAGTTGTACTTTAACTTTTATTTACTTTTCAGTCTCATCCTCAAAGCTCATCCTCTGCTCTGTTTCTCAGTTAACTCCTTGCTTTCCTTTCCTGCCTGTGTAGGGCTCCCTCATTGCAGAGCAAAAGGGTTTTCGGCAAAACATTTTAATCTTTTGCAAGGCTGGACATCTCTTTATAGTGTCCAGTAACGTATGACACGGAAGTTCTAACCATGTACAAAAGTAGTTCTGCCGACTCAGGGTAGTCAAAGCTTTGATTAATTTGGAAATAACCAACCAAAGAAAATCCACTAAGACTCAGAACCACGTGCCACTGACATCTGAAATACGGAGGTGAGCAATTAGGGTACAGAACCTTAGGAGAAAGAAATGATACACTTCAAGGGAACAGTCACATTGAAAATAAAGCAATGTTTAAAGCTCTGATTAGGCAAAGGTTATCTAGAAAGCCATCATCTGCTGGTTTTCATTTCCTGGTGACACCATCACAAACAATTTTGTGCACCATCTGTTGCACAGAGAGTCTGTTCAGCGTGAAGAGCAATCAGAAACTTACTGGAAAAAGTCTGAAACATGCTGGGAAAATTCTTTGTGCCCAATCTTTTTATACAGGCTGGTCAAACTGTAAGGCTTGGATTCATCT
>NW_010121153.1:0-258 GCF_000699245.1 Pterocles gutturalis
CGGCAAAAGGTTTCACCTCCTCTTGTCGTGAGGAGCAGAAATGCTGGGAAAAGAAAAAAATATCAAATCAAATAAAAAGATGGAGAAAATACACTTTTGGGGGAATATTTGGGATTTTTTGGGGGGAATATTTGGGATTTTTTGGGGTGAATATTTGTGATTTTGGGGGGAATATTTGGGATTTTTTGGGTGAATATGTAGGATTTGGGGGGTGAATATTTGGTATTTTTTGGGTGAATATGTAGGATTTGGGGGGGG
>NW_010121153.1:472-1828 GCF_000699245.1 Pterocles gutturalis
AATATTTGGGATTTTTTTTAGCAAATATTTGGGATTTTGGGGGGAAATATTTGGGATTTTTGGGGGTGAATATCTGGGATTTTTTGGGTGAATATTTGGGAATTTTTTTTGTTTATATTTGGGATTTTTTTAGCAAATATTTGGTATTTTTGGGGGGAATATTTTGGATTTTTGGGGGGGGATATTTGGGATTATTTGGGGGAATATTTGGGATTTTTTTAGTGATTTTTTGGGGGCTGGGGGATGTAAAACCATTTATAATGGGGATTTAAGGATGGAAAAACCCCAAAAATCAGAGGCTGGACCCTGAGGGGTTTTAAAAGCCACCAAGGAAAAATTTAGGACCCAAAATTTTCCTTGAATTTGATTTCCATCAATAGAAAATGTGGATTTTGGGGCTGAAAAAACCCCCGTGGGGGCCACAGCTGCTGGAACCAGACCAGAACCCACGGCCGAATCGTCCCAAACGGTCCGTCTCGAGGCTGGAAATGGCCAAATTTGGAGTTTTTTCACCAAAAATGAGCTTTTTCTATGGGAAAACCCACCGATGGCCAAAACTGAGGTGGAGGGAAAAAATGCTTGGGAAAAAAAAAGAAAAAAAAAGCTTAAAAAATGGGGGAAAATGCTTAAAAAATGGGAAAAAATGCTTTAAAAATGGGGAAAAAATGCTTTAAAAATGGGAAAGAAATATTATTTCTTCATCGTCCTCCTGGATTTTTTTTTTTTTTAAATTTTGTGTCTTCCTGGGAACGTCACCGGTGCTTCGTACCCATGTGTCCCTGTTGTCCCCATCGCTGTCTGGATGGGAAAGATGCGGGAAAAGGGAAAATTTCTGCAGGAAAAAAGGAAAATTGCTGCAGGAAAAAGGAAAATTGCTGCGGAAAAAGGAAAATTCCTGTGGGAAAAGGGAAATTCCTGGGGGGAAAAAGGAAATTCCTGTGGGAAAAAGGAAATTGCTGTGGGAAAAAGGGAATTGCTGCAGGAAAAAGGGAAATTGCTGCGGAAAAAGGGAAATTGATGCAGAAAAAAGGGAAATTTTCAGTAGGAAAAGGAAAACTGCTGCGGAAAAAAAATAAAATTTCCACGGAAAAAGGAAAATTGCTGTGGGGAAAGGAAAAATCCTGCCGGAAAAAAGGAAATTGCTGCGGAAAAAAAGGAAATTGCTGCGGAAAAAAAGGAAATTGCTGCGGAAAAAAAGGCAAATTGATGTGGAAAAAGGAAAATTCCTGTGGGAAAAAGGAAGACTGCTGGAGGAAAAGGAAAAAAGGTCCAAAAGTGGGGGTTTTGGGAGCGCGGCGCGGACAAAGGGCTGGAACAAAGCGCTGGCAGGAGCAGATGTCTCCCAAGGAGCCGGCG